>NC_048302.1:37004365-37278935 GCF_013100865.1 Trachemys scripta elegans | reverse complement strand
CCTGGCCCGGCCTGGCCCCCGGCCCGGCACTGCACGCCCGGCCCGGCTCCCGGCCCGGCACCATGCCCCCGGCCCCGCGACCCCGGCCCCGGCCCCGCACCGCCCACCCCAGACAAAGAGGCCCCGGCCGAGCCCTCCCGATTTTCCCGGACATGCCCGGCTTTTGGGGATTTCCCCCCGGATGGGGATTTGAGCCCCCAAAAACCGGACATGTCCGGGAAAATCCGGACGTATGGTAACCCTATCTTACGTGCTCCTCTACTGGCAAATGGTCTCCTTCTCCTCAGGACTTCAGCAGCTCCCAGCAGCAAACACAGCAGCTTTAGGTGGCAGTCTGGTGGCCAGCAGGAAGGATTCCTCTCAGGTGGTGGTCGATGGTGGTGGTGTCCTCAGCAGCAGGAGCAATGGCTGGCTCCCTCCCTCCCCTCCTCTGGGGAGTGGGCCAGCAGCCCCCTCTCCCGCAAGGAGCTGTGACTGAGCAGCAACAACCAAGCCTAGAAGCAGGAGGAGTAGCTCTCTACCTTCCTCCCTCCAGGCCAGTGAGGTACAGGAGTCTGTTCGAAGGCAAACACACTGGTCACTGGCTGAACAGTTGTCTGTTCCCTGAGTGACCAGGGCAGGGACAGCACTAGAGTAATCAGGAACCTGCTAGAACCAGTTCAGGCAGGCAGGCTAATTAGGACACCTGGAGCCAATTAAGAAGCTGATAGAATCAATTAAGGCAGACTAATCAAGGCACCTGGGTTTTTAAAAGGAGCTCACTTCAGTTTGTGGTGTGAGGAGCTGAGAGTGAGCTGCTGGAGGACTGGGGAGCACAAGCATTATCAGACACCAGGAGGAAGGTTCTGTGGTGAGAATAAGGAAGGTGTTTGGAGGAGGCCATAGGGAAGTAGCCCAGGGAGTTGTAGCTGTCATGCAGCTGGTACAGGAGGCACTATAGACAGCTGCAGTCCACAGGGCTCTGGGCTGGAACCTGGAGTAGAGGGTGGGTCTGGGTTCCCCGCAAACCTCCCAATTGACCTGGACTGTGGGTTCTTCCACAGGGGCTGTTCCCCAACCCACATGGTGAATCTCTGAGGCAAGAAAATCTGCCAATAAGTGCAGGACCCACCAAGATAGAGGAGGAACTTTGTCACAATATATACACACTTTGTCCACTGCACCAGTTGGAGAGCATCATCTTGAATGCATTTGACTGCATTTTAAAAGCTGTTGAGAATATGTAGGGAAAACTGTAAAAGTACAGGAAAAATGAGATGCAAGGAAGAAACAGATATGAGCCCTGTATGAACTTAAGTTGTAAGAAATGAAACCGCAGAAGACTATCTTTATGGAAAAAACCCTGTATAATTTGATGGGGATTAAACCAACAGGGATCTATAGAGATTATTTTGGAATCTTGCATAATTTAATAAAAAATGGTATTATGGTGATAGAATCATGTAGAATAAAATCTAGAATTTTATCAATGCTGTATAATTCCATAGATTTATTTAACAATTTTATATTATGATTATCTTATATGCTATCAGACTGTGACTTCTATGTCTCCTCTGCCAATGATGCTAATCTTCACACCCCATTTGTTTAAATTTTCAAACAAAGACCTTCATGTTTTCTCTCATGCCACCCCCTATGTATGCTAGGAGCTTTCCATAAACATCCACTACTCCACCTCACTTTTCTCTTCTCTTTCAAATGCTTCCTTAAAACTTTCCTTTGTTGTGATGCTTTCAAAAACCTCCACTATAGCTAGGGTTCTGGTGTGCTGTGACCATTGCTTAGGTTTTCTAGTGTTGTCCCATTGTTATGTTGTGCTCCTCTTTCTGGTTGTTGCATCCACTTATTGTCTCATCTTCTACTTAAAGCATAAGCTCTTCTGGGGAAGGGACTGTCTTCTTGTTCTGTCTTTGTACAGAGCCTCACAGAAAGGGGACTGGATCCATGATTGGGGCCCTTAGATGCTACCACTATACAAATAAATAATAAATACCATAACAGTTATTCGTATTTCTGTGTATTGCAGTAGTGCGTAGAGGTCCCATTGTGCGAGGCACTGTATACTGATATAAATGTACTATTCTATATTATATTCTCCATATGTTCCGTGCTGAGGGACATAATACTGTTTAGCACTCCATAATGGTCTACAGACATTAGACAGTAACTAGTCAATTCCTGGCACACATTTGGCCTAAGGAAAGGCTCTTGGAAGACACTGAGCATTGTCAACAGTCACTGGAAATTGAGAGCACCCAGTACTTTCTAATAAGTGATCAGCATCTCACTGGATGCAGTGCCTTGTATGGTAGGTAAGAATTCATAAGCCCATTGTACACATGGTGAAATAGGGGCAGTAGAGATGTTAAATAATGTACTCATGGTCACAGAGGAAGTCAGAAGGCATAGAATTCATGACTTCCTGATTCTTAGGGATGTGGTAGTAAGATCACTAAACTATGACTCACTTCAGGCATAAGGAGGAAAGGATCATATTTATTGCTTTTCTAGTCCCATGTTAGTGAAATGAACCAACCTAGGATCTCACTGTCATAAGAAGAAATGGCTGAAAGGAGGACACAAAAACAGGGATTAAATTGAAAAATTGCTTTGGAAATCCCTTAGGAAAAGCCAGAGCATAGGACACTAAAAGTTTTATATATCTAAACAGAAAATATAAGTTTGAAATATATGTACTTTTTCATAATATGCACATCAATTCATGCAGCAGCTTTTATGATCTGATTAGGAGTCTTCAAGCATAATCACAAACGTTGCATAGGTTAACAGATTCCTAAAAAGAACTGCAGGCCTGTAACTTTAAATCAACTAATAATTAAAATAATCCACTGCTTTATTAAAGTTGACTTATTGGCAAGGATGCAGAATCTGCTAATGAGGATGGGAGGCAGAGGGAGAGAAAATTAGCTGAAGAGATAAGGGAATTGTGGCCAAGGAACAGGGAGGGAGGCAGGGAAGGAGAGAGAGAAAACTGAAGGAGAGTGAAGAAAGGGGCTGGTTAGTGGACAGAAAAAAAAAAAAAAAAGTCCAGCATGAAGTGAAATGAAACTCCTGTATGGGAGAAAAGTAATTTAGCTTTATGAACAGCTGCCTCACAGAGGGTCAGGCATATGAGCAATTAAAATTAAGCATGTTGATTTTAATATGCTTTAGTAACTGTGATAGATCTTACAGAGTTGCTGTTGACTGTACATCAAGAAACAATTTAGGATCCAGTTTAAAACAAAGTTTATAATCCTTGTTTAATGGATTTTTGTACCTCAGGCAATAGTGCTGTAAAAATGATTAAAATGTGCCCTGTCTCCAGGTAATCAATAAAACTTCCTGCTATAAGATTGGTTCAGTTCCAGAGACTTCTTAGCATGCTTGGCAGTACTGTGTCTATAGAATTCCAAATAAGTCATCTATCATTATTTCTATACACCGGATTCATTAGACATCTCATCCTTCAGCTTATTAGCACTGAAGTCAGCCAAACAATCAAATCAAAAGGTCACCTTTTAACAAATATGTAGTTAGACCAAAATATACATCAAAACCTTAACAGAAATATGTCAAAATACAGCGGTGGGGATGGATAAAAGGTTGATATGAGACGTTCAAAATGGGGAATGGAATTGCCTCTGAATGGAAATTTGGGGAATTCATATTGGCATTCTACAGGAAAGCTTTCCATTACAGTAGGTTAAGAAATGGGTCAAACTACTTAATAGAAATGGGAAGAGAATTAAAAACAAAACCCTGTACCACTGAAATGCTGTTCTTCACACTGTAAGAAATTTGATTTCAAATCTTTAAGTGAGAGAAAGCAAAAGAGCCATCAAGGGAGACTTGTTTTAAAAAAATCAAAAACTAGTTTACATAACCCATGATGAATAGATTTGGAAGCATAGGTGCATGCATGTATATCTTTTATGGACCAAACCCTTCAATAAGAGTTTTGTTTAAGGACTGAAGGCCTATTCAGCCTTAGAGGGTGCGGGTAGGTTCTGAAGTGGTCCATGTGAGAAACAGTTTTATGACAGTTGGGCAAAGACTCAACACCACACCTCCCCACCACCCATTTTGCCCTTATAAAGGCTAGCCACATGGGAATGGGGATGGTTGGCTGCTTGTATGCAGGCCTGCCTAGGTCCAGGAAGAGAAAGGGAATGATTTGGTTGTTAGAAGAAATATGTCTATACTACCTCCCAGATCAGTGGGCAGCGATCGATCCAGTGGGGGTCAATCTATCGTGTCTAGTCTAGACGTGATAAGTCGACCCCTGAGCGCTCTCCCGTCGACTCCTGTACTTCACCGTGAGAAGCACAGGCAGAGTCGATGGGGGAGCGGCAGCAGTCAATTCACCACAGTGAAAACACTGTGGTGAGTAGGTCTAAATACATAGCTGAAGTTGTGTAACTTGTATCGACTCCCCCACCCCAGTGTAGACCAGCAATCCATTCTCCCTGTGACCATTTCAAATGTTTACCATCATTCCCAGTCACTTGTATCTGTCCTCTGAGTTCCACTGCAGAAGCCAAGAAAAGTGGGGGTGGGTGAAGCATCCACTCTTGTGGTTGCATAAACAGTGCTGTGCCCCTTAGCACTGGAGAGGTGACTGGCCTGCGATGTTAATCCAAAAGTTCAGGGAAGAAAATACACTCGCAGTATGACTGTTTCCTTGTCCCTGATATTTGTTGGACACAGATGCTGGACTTTCTGGCAAAGCAGCTAAGGGCTGGGTGGATATTTTCTATGGTTCTCCACTCCTTCCATGGGAACTACATCCACTAGCATAGAATTCAGTCAATTTCCTTTCAAATTGTCTCTCAGTCTGGTAAGCATAGTTTAGCAAATTTTTGGTGTAGCGGAAATTCAAAATGGTTCTTCAGGTTTCACAGTAGGGCAAATGTGCTTGGTCCACCTTCATAGTTCATCATGCCCCTCCATTCAACAATACATACAGGGGCAACCCTTCTCTTTTCCATTCCTGTAACTTGAACACTGCTATGCTCTCCAAATAATGGCCAACTTTTAACGAAGAAATAGGCAACTAGTAATATAACACCGGAAAGCAACCAAATACCACTCCAAGCAGTTCCTTGCTACACTGTAAACAGAGAAACATTTTCATAATAGTATTGCAAGTATCTTACCATTTTTACCTTCAGTTCCTTCCTCATGAGCAGCAAGACTAGTCTGAAGGAAGGAGGCTTCCACAGTAGCATTCCTGGGATGCTAAAAAGTATCAATATTGTGGCTTTTTGGCAGCACTGTTGTATTATGGGAGAGAGGGATTTCTTAGGTTCCTTCACAGGAGAAATGAAATATAAGGCTTGATTTGTCTTTGACTTGCCAGGACAGTCCAATGATGATAGGGAACCCATTCCACTGGTAGGGCAGAGTTGCACCACAGATATTGCAGAGGCAGATAGAGAAGGACTCTGGAGGACTTGCTCATTGGCACTGACTGAAGGAGTCAGAAGCACTTCAAGTTCCTTAGAGCAAGGGAGGATCAAACTCTTAGGTAGGAGGAGGCGATGATGGTTCATGGAGTAGGAGTATGCACAGAGTGGAAAGGACCACACACTCATGAGGTCACTGGTATAGCTGGTGGCAGAATGCTTTTGAGGCCTTTTAGGCCATCCTCTGTTCAGCCCGAAACATGGTACCTGAGATGTCCCTATACCCCAAATATTCCACAGCCATTCTGGTCCTTGTTGAGGGAGAAGAGGAGGGGAAGGGCAAGGAGATGTGTTCACAGACAATGTTTGCCCACTTCTCAGGGAGTGTGACTTTTTTTGTTCATTTGTTCCTATTACAAAGTATTTTAGCTCTGTGTTCAAAGTATGTCTTAAACACTTCTCTTGTGTGTACACCTTGCTTTTGGAGTACAAACAATGGATATTTTTCTCACATTTGGAGTGGATCAGCAGGTTTCACAGCACATGACTGATTTCTGTAAATATGTGGTCCCAAAGAAATGCCTCCACCCCAGCCATGAATTTCCTATAGTTTTTTAAACAAATAAAAAAGACCATGAACTAAGCTGTGAAATAACTATTGCCGTCCAAATCATCAGAATATAAAAACAGAAGGTAAGTTAACGGAAGCATCTTTATGGCTGTGTTAATGACTTGACTTATTTGACAATACAGACAAAGGAATCAAAAGTAAATTAACACTGAAGATACCTGACACTGAAGGTTGCTTTTAAGACCCCTCATCCCTGTCCCTCACCAAACAGTCATCGCTTGCCACCATGGCAGTACTCATGCATACCACCTGTGCACAATATTTTCTGACACCCTTGCTCACAACATTGAAGAAGGAATGTGTGAAGCCCCTTCTTCAACCTTACAGAACTGGTTTTAAATTACTTTGACAACACTTAAGTGCTTCCCATAAAGCACCCTGAATCAGGGCTGTTAACATACAACTAAAGCTTTGCTCATTGATGGCATTAATGTGCATATACACTGTCCATAGCAAAAACCAAGGCCAAATGTGTTAACCTGGAGACCCCTCACCCAATTGTCTGCTTTCAGTTAGTACATTAGCATCAGCTGCAGGGAGTCAAAACCCATCAAGGTACCTGGCAATGCTCTATTGAACTTTTCCAGCAGTGCCATAGCATCACAATATGTCCCTTGGCACAGTCCCAACCCACCTTTTGGCTCCACACTCATCCATAATGTGCGAGCAAAGAGCATCACAGATTTCCCTGGTCTGCCAGGAACCAGGAGCAACATGCACATGGATAGGATCCAGCAGCATGTACAGATTTTGAAAGCTGGATCTGTGCTGTACCAACTCTTTCTGGAACTATTCCCTTTTAGCCTCACATGTAATTGTGCAAAGCATAGCACATTATGATAACATGAACTGTGTGGCTACACTGGCATCCAGACGGGTCTGCAGGCCTTGCCAACAAGCTTTCAGACATCCAAAGGCACATTCCATCACCACTCTGCAGCCATGAAGTCTATAGTTGAATTGCCTTTTTCTTGGGCCAGCAATGTTGGGGTCTCATGAGCTACATGAGAAGCAGGTACGTGGGATCCCCCAAAATAACTGTGGGAACAGAAACATTATACAAAATCTCTTCTTGCCCCCTGACCACCTGAGCTCTCTGGCATCATGGACCTTTCACACATGTCCAGTGTTGGTGTTCATGAAGCAATGCCTGAGATCCACTAAGCCTTGGAGAACAAGTGGATATCAACCTTTATCATTTCACATAGTCATTGGCCCCCTGCAGTAGGCAAAATATTGGGATGTGTGTTCCATCGAAGACTCCTGCAGTTTGGAAAGTGCATCTTCTGAAATACCATTATAATCTCAGGGACTTTGATTTTAGCAGCAACCTGTGGGTAGATTACAGTACTGATAGCATGGCAAACCTAGACAACTACCCCAACAGTTGACTTCCCAACCTCAAACTGATTTTCAACTGACTAGTAGCTGTCAGGTGTTAGCTTCCCAAAGTCTATAGCCACCCACTCTGTACTGGTATGGGTTTCTAAAAAAGCGTTGTCTGGTGCTGGAGGCTTGGTGCAAGCTGCTTACACAACCATGAAGACCTGCTTCCTCATTTGGAACTTCTGCATCCACTGGTAATCACCCAGGTTTCCAAGACAATGTAGTCCCACCACACTGTGCTGGTCCTCTGGACCCAGAAGTGGCAGTCCACCCATGGGCATATCATTGCAATCCTGGCATTCAACATGTATGTTCCATGGGACCCCAGTGGGTTTTCATTTGTCCTCTTGATCTGTTGTCTTTGCCATCTCGAATTTTTTTGGACCCATTCCATCCAGTATTGCACGGCATGAGTATTTGTCCCTTGAGCAGTAGCAGGAGGAGAACCACATCATCATGAACTTGCTCCATGTCTTCAACGCTGTTGGGCAGAAGGGAAAGATGACTGGGAGCTGCCGTTGCCAAATGTGTGAAGGTAGTGTACAGTTCCACCAACACACAGCAAGGCAGTTCCCGAGTGTCTCCTGTGACATACAGGACTCTGGGATACTATCCCTGAAATGGTAATTCTAGCATTGCATACTGAAAAGGGGGAGTGTGGATGAGCAGTAGCAGAAGTACATGGACAAACACCCCGGGAAGCGCACAAAAATAGACATAGCCCATATCACACTAGATGTGGAAGGACAACACACGACAGGCATTCAGTAATCTCTGAAGACTAAATGGGCTAATACAAAGTGACAATAAAACCAGCTGTTGTAAGTTTGCTTGCACAGTTTGCTATAAAACTAATGTAAATTAGCCAGGAACAGCCTGCTACAATTCTCATTTCTCTTACGTTCAACAGAACCACAACAACTGATCAGTTTAAATTCCTGCCTGTTCTTATTTTCACTTTGGTTCCTTCTTCAAACCTTTGCATTGTCTGGAAAGGACAAAGCATAATTAGTAAAGTAAAGCATTGGACGGAATAATGAAAATATTCTGGTATACAACATGAACAGTGAATACAGATACCCAAGGCCAGATTCACCACCAGGCACTATACTCCCATGCCTGGTCCCTCAACTCTGTGGTCACAAATTGTATATGAAAATGTCAGTGACATTATCACATGCATCCTGATACCCATGAAGAGTAGACCATCTGCAACAAGAGGCAGTCTGCTGCAGCACCAGAAATCCACCAGATGGGAATGCTCCCCATGGGAGTTTACAGATGGGTTAGGGAGAAGGAGGATCCCCCAACTGCTGCTCCCACTCCAGTTTTGGGTGGGAGACAGATATGATGTGGATGGGATTAGCTGTTTATTCTTAACTCACTCTATTCTTGTCCTTCAGCAAATTTATGAAGCACTTTCAATCAAAATGAATACATCTCTATAGTTAAGAAAACCACCAAGAACTAACGACAGATGGCAAGCTCACATAGGCATTTATCAGAAAACATTATTTGGCAACATATGTATGTTGCACCTATGGTTATCAAATACACATGCATCCACATTGGGTAAACATTGTGTGCAGAGAGAACAAATGTGTCTGGATGTATTTTTCACAAGCTTTAGCAATTCTATAAGCATCTTTGTTTTCTTCTCCCTGAACATCTGGGACACAGTATGGGACACAAGATGGGGCTTTCCATATTTCCCTCGCTTTCTGGTCCCCATCAAAATTAGTAAGTGCTTCCCTTCTGAATAACTTCAGAGATTATAGCTGTTTGCAATTTGATGAGACACAAAGGAAGTGTGATTTGCAATCTTTACTTTTCTCCTGTTATTTGAAGGTTTGGCAGTATGCCCATCAGTCTTTGAATCACTAATGTACATGCAGTTCTAGAACAAGTTAGATTTCAAGTACTCATGATATTAATTTCAGCTGGGGTAAACGAAAAAAAGTAAATTTATGACACTCTGGCAGATATCCCCAGAATGAGACATTTCAGTGGGAGCTCTGGTCATAGATTTAGAAAAAGAGTAGCTGCATCCACCATATTAATAGAAATCTACTATAAAACTGTGTCAATGGCATATCATATCATTCAGATTCGGAATGGTGGAAATGCTCTCCATTTAATTAGGTATTCTGGCAGAAATTATATAATCAATAGGGAACAGAATAAGCCATGAGCTTCCATCAAACCCACTAGTTTTCCTGCTAAGTGTGCCTCTGAGAAGAGGCTTGAGAGTATCAATACTTCTAAAGAGCTGCTCATAGCTTTTGGTAGAGGTTCTGTGAAATGTGTCCGGGTATCCCAATGTCAACTACTGATAATTTTGGGGGAGGAGGGTAGTATGGTAAAGGGGATAAGCAGAACAGAATGTTGAAAGGTAGTCTCATTCCCTCATAGAGGGTAATTTTGTGAAGGGGGGTGATGGAAAGATGGCATTGCTAGAAGACATGGGTAAAGCTGTGATGTGTGGTCCATGTGTATGGTAGTTGCAGTAAGGGTGTATGCCTGTGAGTAAGAAGCAGATGGAATTTACTGCTAGTAAGTTAACATTTCAGTGCTTTGGTTTTGTGTCAGGTATATAGGCATGTGATGGGTGCAGCAACCTGAACTGTTTCACAATGAGGCTGTGTATTTATAAATATATGTCTGTAAAACATGTTTTGGGCCTGCTTCTGCTCTCACTGCCTTCAATGGGAGCAGGAGCAAGCTGTATGACCCTTCTGAATGAATGGAGTTATATAATAGTGGCTTATCATTATTACAGTTGTCCAAATATCAGAGATCATGAGTGGGTCCTCCCTGTACAGTTGTGCCAGACATGGTACATTTTAGACCAATGACATCATCATGTACATTTGGACTTGTTTACCCTGTACCAAATTCTTCTGCATATCTGAATATCTGAAAAAACCTACTTGTTAGTGAGGCTGATGACATAGGTGTAATAATGACTAACACAACACAAACTTTATCAGTCTAATTGAAATGGATTGTTCAGACTCATTTCAAATTAGTCCCCAGTCCTCCAACACTCTCACAAGGGAGTAGTTTTACCCATCTGAGTAGTGCCACTGAAGTAAGTGAAGACTATGCTTGGGAGTAAATTTAAGTACGTGCATAAATGTTTACAGGTTCAGGGATTAACTATGTTGTATTGTTTGTGGCGGGAAAGAAACATGAAATAATACCAAGTCTCCATCCATGGGGTTCAGGAGAATAGGCTCTGGAAAGCAATGAAGAAATTAATTTCTGTGATTTAAGGACTCAATCTGGCAAATTGCTGAACACTTTGGACCCAATGCAGTGAAGTACCTAAGCATGTCCTTAACTTCAAGCGCATGAGTAGTTCCATTGAAGTCACTGAAACTACTGGTGTGTTAGACACGCATTCAAGTGCTGTGCAGGATCAAGGTCTTAGTAAATAATGTAATATAATAAAAAACAAACAACCAAAAACACCAGAATGTGAAAAATGCATGGTGGAAATTTGATATGTTCTTTCAGAGCACTATTGAGTTATTTGGAACCTAACCTCTGTGAACCAGTGGAATTACACAGTTTCTGCAGGGAAGCACAACAGGTAAAAGTTTTAACATTAAATAGCCTAACATTAAATAGCCTAGAGGAAATGAAAGAAAGTTATTCAGATCCAGTTAAAGACAACCACGCAGCATGAATTTTAATGCTCTCAAGGCACAGAAAGTAGAACACAAAAATAAATGGTCTCACCTTCTATTCTCAGAGGAAGCGTACCTAATGCATGTGTCAACTTTTGTGTTTTTCTAATGATCATTACTGTTGTTATTTTACAGAGGCATCCACTGTGTGTGTGGTGCATTCCAAACACTCAAGAAGAATGGGTCCTGATCCAACATGCTCACAAGCTAAGGACAGATAAGTAGACAGAGGTTGGGGAAAGAGAATTGAAACAACCATAGGCAAATTATATGCAAGTAAATATGACTTTAAGCATCATGGTAGAAATTAGACCGTTGAAAGGGACTTAAATGTAGACAGGAAAGGGCCATTTCTGATGAGATCAGAGATGTTACACCATGTGAAGGACATAAATCCACACCGTGTAGAGGTCAAGCATAGGAGTTTATTACACACAGCGCTGGCGGAGAGTCACCTTGCTTATTAGGCTCAGAGACACTGTCAATCAATTGATTATAATGGAATATATAGATTTTCTATGGGTGGGGGAAAGTAACAGGGTAGGCAGTTCCACACCCCGGGATAGATTTTGCAGCAAGACAAGATAGCACAGTAGCCAATGGTTAACAGGTTACATAATGTCTCCGCCCATGGTCTCAAGTTAGCAAGTTAACATTTAATTAATACTTTGATAAAATGTTATTAGTATAAAATATATATGTTGAATTCTGATTTGGGGTCCATAGGAATGTTGATTGTCCAACAGGTACATTCCTAGGGGTTAAAGCAAAGAAACAGTGAAAGTATATGGCAATAAAGATTGTCTTCTGTGTGTTTTAAGGCAAGGCATTGGTCCCTGGGAAAGGGAGGTGGAAGGATGCCATAACTTATACTGACATGTGCCAACTTTTCATAAACTCAAGGTTGGATCTGTGGGAAGAACGACTCCCTACAGAAGAAACAAACACAATAGGAACAGGGATTCTTTGTTCAATCTGCAACTCTGAATAAGACACAATTATTTAGTTCTTAGCACCAACACCTGGCAATTTGCTGACCAGGCCTATCTTAGCAAGTAAGGCTTTCTGTTTACCCCAGCTTTCTCTTAGCTGATCACTATTTGCCAGGCCTCTGGTCTCTTGACCATACTCTGGACTTCGGGTCTGAAACAGAGCTGGCACAATCCATATACCAGGTTGTTATATAAAGTGCACATGGATTTTAACCCTTCACCATGCATAGGAAGCAATGTGGAAGAAGCCACAGGGATTACTGTGAGAAACTGACAAATGGGCAGATAAGGCTGGGAGCACTGGCAGAGCAGAGGGGATGGGGGCAATATGAAGTTTAACAAGGGAAGTTAAGTAGAGCAGGGCAGAGTTATATAGATTTTTGAAGATAAAAGCTTAAATGTGATGGAGGTAGAGTGAGCAGAGGGATTCAAATCAGGAATCCCATAGATAAAGTAGATGAGTTTAGGGGCATCAATTTTTATGCACCAAGAGGATATTGTGTGTATTTGGGAATCCAGACAAAAGGATGGTGCAGTAGTCAAGGCAGGATTTAAAAAAAAGTGTCAGATTTGTGTCCATTTATTCTTTTGCATAGAGACTGTCCGGTTTGGCCAATGTACATGGCAGAGGGGCATTGTTGGCACATGATGGCAGGACAATCTGTACGCAAAAGAATAAATGGACACAAATCTGACATCAGGAATCATAACATTCAAAAACCAGTAGGAGAACACTTCAGCCTTTCTGGCCACTCAGTAACAGACCTAAAGGTGGCAATTTTGCAACAAAAAACAGACTCCAACAAGAAACTGCTGAACTTGAATTAATATGCAAATTAGACACTATCAACTTAGGCTTGAATAGAGACTGGGAATGGTTGAGCCATTACACACGTTGAATCTATTTCCCCATGTTAAGTATTCTCACACCTCTTGTCAAACCGTCTGTAATGGGCTATCTTGATTATCACTACAGAAGTTTTTTCTCTTAATTAATTAGCCTCTTAGAGTTGGTATGACAGCTCCCACCTTTTCATGTTCTCTATGTGTGTGTATATATAACTCCTTATTATATGTTCCATTCTATGCATCCAATGAAGTGGGCTGTAGCCCACGAAAGCTTATGCTCAAATAAATTTGTTAGTCTCTAAGGTGCCACAAGTACTCCTGTTCTTTTTATAGAGATATAAATATGGATACTCTGTCTGAGGGCAGAGTTTAGAAATTAAGAAAGTTAAGTATATTCAACTAGTCATACAACAATGTAACAATGTGTGAGTGGGGAGTGGGATTCCAGGAAAAAAAACCCATAATGCTGTGATCACTTAGCACATTTGGCAAAGGATTGGGTTAGAGAGGGCAGAAAAGATAGTTGTAAGCTATCTCTGCTCTTGGATCCTGGTGTAGAGCAACCTCACTGCTGCTATACATTATACTGGTTTGCAACCTCAATCCCGCTGATGCATCCCTCATACAGGAGTGGAGTGTCCAGAAGGGGGTGGTGTAGAGCCAGCTATGACAGCTATACACCATCCGAGGATTCCTCAGCTGAGGGAAGTTTCGTAGTTCCTTTGTACCCCTGGCTCTTAATCTGGGCTATAATATAAAATCTCTCTCAGTCCATGCTCAAATAACATGGGTGTGGAGGAGTATAATTTAACACCTCTTGTTCTTTTCCATAAAGACTATGCTAGATAGGAACCAAACTCTCCGCTTCAGTTGTGTATAGAGGCATGGATATAGTTATAAAAAGAATCTGCCTCCCTTTGAATTACAACTCCCTTTGCTTTTGCATCACCCCAAATGTCAGACATCTTGTTAAAGTGTTGTAATAATAAAATATACCCTGCTGAGACACGCTAGCAGAACAGAGATAATTCCAAGATTTTGAACATCCAAGATGTAGAGAAGGTATTTCAGTATTTATCTATTCATCCAGTTTTCACCCATAATTACTGTCAGCTATATATAATTACTACTACTCTAAATTAGAACACAAAGGAAAAAAATAAAAAAGGCAGACGATTGCCTTCCCAACATGAAAACAAACATTTTTCCTGGCTGTTCAGTCCTAACCAAACAGTTTTATTGATATCAAACACTCGTTATGGGACACACTGAAGTTTTTAAGTTCACTGTAAAGTGCAGGATTCTTTAGAAAGTTTTCATTAGAGGCAGCTTTATTAAATCTTCTATTTATTCTGAGAATATGAAACTGCAACCATTTATGTTCTAGTTAATTTAAAGTTTAAGACCTAACAAAATAGTACATTGTTCAATATGAATTACAGGAATACCTCACTCCTCCAAAAGCTTAACTCATCTCAGTGGTACCTTCAACCTCAGAAAAATTAAATGAAAGGCTGAAAGAAAAGTTGGATTCAGAATTTGGCTTTGGTTTACCAACAAGCTGAGCATACTCTGGAATCGAGGGACCATTTCTAAGAATACCTTATCTCTGATATTTCTAGATCAATTCTGGGGACTGTCAGCAGACATGTCCTAATTGATCTCAACCACTAAAATAGTGCAGAGAGAAGGGCCACCTCCAGGACTATAGATCAAAAGTCTTCACCTTGAATCGCACCCAGAAGTAAGTTGAAAAGTATAGTCTGGAGAGAATAAATAAAATATTCCATACATGGCTGGCACTGTTAAGTGAGCAGCACAAGCTGAAATCCATGAGTTGTCTTCAGGGCAGAGTCCATATAATATTATTCAATCTGAAAGTCCCAGACATGAATAGCTGTGAGGATGGCTGCATCAAGGAAGAACAACTGCAACCTCCCCAACAGACACAGATGATAATTAAAAACAAAACACCTACTGGCCACTGCTGCTACCTGGGACTGCAGGTATAATCAAGGATCCAAAAGTCCTTGACAAAATGCAACCCCTCAAAAGAGAGAGCAGAAACCAGCTCTGTCATCATTACCCCTCACATATCTGGTCTATGCATAATCTAAATTTTTGACAGGACAGGATAAGCTGTGCAGGATAGATCTATGTATTCCTTGACACTGATTGTATGATTAGTAGCATCTCTTGAAAGTTTGCCCTCTAAAATATCTAGATAATACTTTAATAGTAGACATTTAGATAGAATGATTCATATTTTGATGTAATTATGCCATAGTTGTTTAAAAGAGTAGATACTTCAGGGACTTCTCTTCAAAGAAACTTTAGTAGGATGTCTCATCTTCAGGAAACCCATACTATGCACATCTGTCCTCTCTTCATCCCTCTAAACCCCATCTCTTTCTTCTTCCTTAGTTCTTCTCATCAGGGTAAACTAATATTTTATGGCCATATCTTTCCTTGCAAGATAATTCTAATGTTAAGTTAATCCAAAGTTTAAAGTTAATTAAAATTTTGGCAACCCCGTATCTCAGTAAAGTCACAGAAGTAAAATAGTTTTTTCATGCCACTCAATTTTTTGTTAGATTCTCAGAGTTGCCAGTATTACAAATTATTTGAATTGTGAACATTGCCTAAGATGTTACTCTACAGATGAAATACTGTGAAGATAACATACAGTAAAAAAGCTTCAACGTTGTACATACCTTTTCTCTGGTGTGTTGAATAGGAGAGCTTGAGTATGTTTCAGCACTTTGTTCCATCATGGTCTTTCTTCATTTTCTTCTCATAGAGGCAATTCATCTTATGACACATCTGCTGCTGCAGATCCTCATTCAGCCTATAAAAGAATAAATCTTGGGTTACATCCCTTTCCCTTTTCTGTATGTTCATCCACTTACACTGTGAGCAATTTTGGCCAGGCACCTGAATTCTTACATACCTATGTAGTACATAGCACATCTTTGGCTAAAGTAAAAATCTTAGACATTATCCAGAATTCAAATGAATTGTAATACTGGCCAATCTAAGATTCTAAAAATAAGTGAGCGAAGTGAACATGTTATTAACTCCTGGAAAAACACCTAGCAGATTTTTGGCTTGCTCCTGCTCCCATGGAAGCTGATGGCATGACCCCCATTGACTTTCATGAGAGATGGATCCAACTCTTTATGAACAAATAATATGTCCTGAAGCACTGAATTGGCATTCCCAGGCACTGCTTCATTGTGACAGACAGTGGATCTGGTAGGCTTAAGTTAAAGAGCTAGGATAGCAACATTATAACAACTTCAATATCACCTCCATGGTGATTTTAATTTTAATCTTAACTTTGCTTATATGTAGGTGTAAAGATGTCGGCGGTCCCTCCACACCCCCTTGCAGACCAGCAGGGGTATTGTGGGCATGTCCTGCATTAATTCCCCCTGCTTGGGAGCAACAAGTTCACTTCAGGAGCCTAGGGCAAGGAGAAGCAAACACACGCTAACAAAATAGCATGTCCTAGATGTGCTTGCTGATCAATTCCTTTATCAAGTGGTAGCTGAGCCGACGAGGGGGGAGGCCATTTTAGATTTGCTTCTGGTAAGTAGTGAGGACCTTGTTGAGGAAGTGGTAGTGGGGGACAACTTGGGCTCCAGTGATCATGAGCTAATTCGGTTTAAACTAAATGGAAGGACTACCAGAATTAAGTCAAAGACTAGGGTTTATAATTTTAAAAAGGCCAATTTTAACAAATTAAGGGGACTGGTAAGGGAAGTGGATTGGGCAAACGTATTAAGGGATCTAAAGGCAGAAGAAGCCTGGGATTACTTTAAGTTAAAGATGCATGAGCTGTCGGAGGCCTGTATCCCCAAAAAGGGAAAAAGATTACTAAGCAAGAGATTTAGACCGAGCTGGATGAGCGACCGACTCAGAGGAGCGATAAGGAAAAAACAGAAAGCGTACAAAGAGTGGAAGAGGGGAGGGATCAGTAAGGAAACTTACCTTAGTGAAGTCAGAGAATGTAGAGATAGAGTGAGAAAGGCCAAAGGCCGGGAAGAATTGAACTTAGCGAGGGGAATTAAAAGCAATAGTAAGAAGTTTTACAGCCATATAAATAGGAAGAAAGCAAAGAAAGAAGAAGTGGGACCGCTGAAGACTATAGCCAGAGGGGAGATTAAAGATAATCTAGGCATGGCGCAATATCTCAATGAATATTTTGCATCGGTGTTTAATGAGGCCAATGGAGGTATTAGGGATACTAGCACCGTTACAGAGGGGCATACAGGATGGGGGATTACCGCATCCGAGGTAGAAACAAAACTAGTACGCCTTAATGGGACTAAGTCGGGTGGACCGGACAATCTTCATCCGAGAATATTAAAGGAATTGGCGCGGGAAATAGCAGGCCCATTAGCGACTATATTTAATGAATCTGTAAACTCGGGGGTGGTCCCGTTAGATTGGAGAATAGCCAATGTGGTTCCTATTTTCAAGAAAGGGAAAAAAAGTGACCCGGGTAACTATAGGCCTGTTAGTTTAACATCAGTAGTGTGCAAGGTGCTGGAGAACATTCTGAAAGAGAAACTAGTTGAGGACCTTGAGGTTAATGGCAAATGCGATAAACTACAGCATGGTTTTACGAAGGGCAGATCGTGCCAAACGAATCTGATCTCCTTCTTTGAGAAAGTAACTGACTTATTAGATAAAGGAAATGCGGTGGACCTAATATACCTGGATTTCAGTAAAGCGTTTGATACAGTACCCCATGAGGAATTATTGGTTAAAATGAAAAACATGGGGATCGATATGAAAATCCAGAGGTGGATAAGGAATTGGTTAATGGGGAGAAAGCAGCGGGTCGTATTAAAGGGTGAATTATCGGGTTGGAGGGAGGTTACTAGTGGAGTGCCTCAAGGTTCGGTTTTGGGACCCATTTTATTTAATCTATTTATAACTGACCTCGGGACCGATTGCAAGAGTGGGCTGATAAAGTTTGCGGATGATACGAAGGTGGGAGGAGTTGCAAACTCGGAGGAGGATAGGGATATTCTGCAGGGAGACTTGAATGAGCTTGTGAATTGGAGTGTCAGAAATAGGATGAAATTTAATAGTGAAAAGTGTAAGGTGATGCACTTGGGGATGACTAATAAAAATTTTAGTTACAAGATGGGGACGCATTGGTTAGAAGTAACGGAAGAGGAGAAAGACCTAGGGGTCCTTGTGGACCGCAGGATGACTATGAGTCGACAATGTGACGTGGCGGTGAAAAAAGCCAATGCGGTCTTGGGATGTATTAGGCGAGGTATATCTAGTAGGGATAGGGAGGTCCTGCTTCCGTTGTATAAGGCGCTGGTGAGACCTCATTTGGAGTACTGTGTGCAGTTCTGGTCTCCAATGTTTAAAAAAGATGAACTCAAACTGGAACGGGTGCAGAGAAGGGCGACTAAGATGATCAGAGGAATGGAAAACCTGTCGTATGAAAAGAGATTAGAGGAGCTTGGGTTGTTTAGTCTGACAAAGCGAAGGCTGAGGGGGGATATGATTGCTATCTTCAAATATATCAGAGGGGTTAATACAAGGGAGGGAGAAGAATTATTCCAGCTTAGTACAAATGTGGACACGAGAACGAATGGATACAAACTGGCCGGGGGGAAATTCAGGCTTGAAATTAGACGAAGGTTTCTGACCGTCAGAGGGGTGAAATATTGGAACGGCCTTCCGAGGGAAACGGTGGGGGCGACGGACCTGTCTGGTTTTAAGATTAAGTTGGATAAGTTTATGGAGGGAATGGTTTAATGGTAAAACATAGTAGCCGAGGAAAACCAAGCAATGGTACATGAATAGCATAATGGCCAACAAGGGTCAGGCTAGAGACTCTTGCCTATATGCTCGGGGTATTACTGATCGCCATATTTGGGGTCGGGAAGGAATTTTCCTCCAGGGTAGATTGGCTGAGCCTCTGGAGGTTTTTCGCCTTCCTCCGCAGCATGGGGCAGGGATCACTAGCAGGAGGGTCTCAGCCGTTTGAAGTCACTAAAACACAGGATTGGGGACTTCAACGGCAGAGTCCAGGGAAGGGTCTTGCGGCCTGCAGCATGCAGGGGGTCAGACCAGATGATCATAATGGTCCCTTCTGACCTTAGAGTCTATGAGTCTATGAGTCCTTTAACAAGGCTTCAGGATAGGAGAATTCAAATGAAGAGTTCATAAGGTCCTCAACTCAGAACCTTAGTTCAGCTCCCAAACTTAAAATCCCCAAATAAAACCTCTGGTTAGGCTGATCTCCTAGAGCCTGACAGAAAACCACCAACACTACAGCCCACATACCTTTTACTTCCCTTCCCATTAGCTTCCTATTTCTGTTTATATAGCCCAACTGTAGGATTGATTACACCCCAAGCAGTCCCAGCTGTAGGCTCCAGCCTGTCTGCTAAGGGGGTGGAGCAGGTGAAGCAAAAAATTGGTTGGGTAACATCTCCCTGTGCCAACTCATCCACTTGGCAAGAATACAGTTTTTTTGAAAGGATACCTCTTTTTTGAAATGACACTGCGAAGCTTGTCAGCACTGCAAGTTTGTGGGAAGTCTGTTCCTCTTTTCTTTCTCAGAGCTTGGGTGACATGGATATTTAAAGTTTCTGTAAATGCTTTCTCTGAACTGGTGAGTACTGCCACTGTACTGTAAGTTGGAAGATTTTATTGTTTCTTCACCAGACGCACTGCAAAACTTTGATGAAGTGATATTCTACTAGTGATTATTGGCAGAAAAAAGATTCTATATGAACAGATTGGTGGTGCATCCCTCTATTTAATACTTTTAAAGTAACTCATTGAATTTAGGAAATGTTAATTACAAATACACCTCTACCCCGATATAACGCGACCCGATATAACACAAATTCGGATATAACGCGGTAAAGCAGTGCTCCGGGGAGGGCGGGGCTGCGCATTCTGGTGGATCAAAGCAAGTTCGATATAACGCAGTTTCACATATAACGCGGTAAGATTTTTTGGCTCCCGAGGACAGCGTTATATTGGGGTAGAGGTGTACTAGAAATAATAATAATAGTTTGCATTTATATAACACCTTTTAACTAAAGACTTCAAACTAATTTAGAAAAATTAATTAAGTTTCATGTCTTCCCGGTGAACTAGATTTATTAACAATGTCTTCCTTTCATACTCTACATACAAGGTTCTATACCTGTTTGTTTTCTTACATAACATTTTTCATCTATTTTCTTTTCCCAAGCCAAATAATCAACACATGAGAACTTTTAGTTTACTGAAGACTTAAACTGACATCTTTGTGGTTTTAGGTGACCTCTTTGCAGGCTTTCTACAGTGTGTTGCCATCAGATTTTTTTATATTATTAAAATGTGCATACACTAACTGATAATTAATTCAAATCAGAGCTCTCACTCATGACAGAAACTTGTGGCATTTGTTGAAAAGCAGATGGTGCTGCAAGGTTTCCTGGGACTGTGATGCATAGCTACAAAATGATCATTTTACATGTTTTTTGCAAACCAGATTATTTTCCCCTTTAAGGGTGGCTTCTGTCACAGAGTTACTAGGCATCCAGGCCCTTGCTTGTATGCAGGCTCCATTCACAATGCAAGAACTGAGAAAGGTGAATACAGAAGGGTGAATACTTTGCTTAAGAATGTACATGAGCATGGCTACCCAAGTTAGTCAACACTGGCCAGCTGCTCAGATCTGCACCCCCCACTGCTATTACATTAGCATACACTAATAGGTTATTAACATATGAAGAACATCAGAAAATTTCCCTCTAAGGGTAAGCCTTTGCCAGAGTTAAGTCAGGAGATTGCCCCCCCCCCAGATCTGAGCTCCTGCGTTAGCCTAACTCAAGTGTAAGCAGCCACACTGCAAAGCCACACTTGAGTTACTGTATTCTCACTAGTGCCGCACTCATTCGTGTGTGTGTCACTAGGACTTCTGGAGGTTCTGGGTAGCCTATCCTATGGTTCTTTGTTCTGCAATAAGCTGAGACATCCCATGATTCTTTACCACTGAATTGTGGGAGAACTTGTCTGTCCTGGGCACATGGAGGGAATTATGGGAAATGATTTAGCCTATGTCCAATCTGAAAACTGGGCAGCTTACTATCCATGTGAAAATAGCACCCAACCTCTATCCTATACTCGCAGATAAGCCATGTTTAAAGCACCACGGAACATGGATGAGAGGTTTTTGTGAGTGGACAGAAGTGGAGTTGGGGCAACACTGGAGTAACAGTACTGTTGTGTGTTACAGTGTGAATTAACTCTGCTCTGAAGGTGTAGCCTAAAAGTCAATACAAACTACAGCAGAATGTGATTTCTGGCAAAATTGTTTAAGCACCAGCTCCTCCTGGGCCTTGTGACTTATATTTGCCTGATTCATGGCCAGCCTGAATGTGCCTACATCAGATTTGCTGGGCTTTGCTCGATTCTGAAATTTCAAAAGGTCTTTATGCACAGTGATGGCAAGGGAAACATATTCTTAGCTGCTGCAGTTCAGAACATAATTTGTATAAGCCCCACAAAGACAGTAGCAGATTAGGAGGTTCTGGAGTTTCTATATCTCCTTAGGCCACCAGCCCCAAAAGTTATGTCAGCAGATTGGGCTGGCTGGAGTGAACAACCTAGACCAGTGAAGGCCCTGATGTGCCGGACCTCTACAAAGCAGCCCCACCTCTGACACCCATCTTTTTATAGATGTAGGGTCTACACACTCCTAGCCACACCATGCATGCTCATCCTTCTCATGTGCCCCCAAATAAACAATGAAAATTTGTCTTTAAGTGACTTATCCAAAGTCATAAAGTAGATCAGTTGCAGACCCAGGAATGTAACCCAGGTCTTCAGTACAGTGTCCATTTTAGGACATCTTCCTTCATCAGTCCATAGGTTGCAGACCTGAGGACTGACAACTGATATCCATGGACTGTCCAAAAATGGACACTATCCTCTTGATTCTCATTACTTGCTCTATCCACTGACCACCCTACCTTCTTTTCAGAGATAATACTACCATTAACTACATGGAAGTTTTCCCAGCTTAATGATGGCAAAAACAGATCCTTAGAATGTGGGTACAATTAAAATAGATATTCTGATCTGATAGACTATACTGATTTGAGAGCAATTTCCTTTACAGATAATTGAGAATACTGAAGATCCTGAATTTTTTTTCAACCAATTAGAAACTTCTTAAATAGGCTCATTGTACTTGAAGAAATACATAACTAGCAACATCATGTCTTTAAGAGAAAGACATTTTATATACATTAATATTAGGATTAGATTTAGGTACTTGATATGCAAAGTCTAAATTTGCTGAACATTAAATTAATCTATAAAGTTATTAGATATAATAAAACACTGATTGTGTCTTTTTTAATGAATCAGAATTGTCTATACACTCATTAAACTTCACATCTAACTCTGTGTTTACAGAAAATTCGGTACATTAAGGGTCAAAGAAATAAGCAAAATGTAATATATTTGTTGCCTACAAACGTGACAATTTTAATGCTGCACATGAATGACAAATCTCTCCAGTCAAAGGGGTTATTTTCAATGAAATAACATAGAAAATCTTGTGTATGCCAACTCCTCAAGGTTTTTTTCAGAGAATAAGTATTTGGTGCTTATTGCTGTTCTCCCTGTGCTTAATTTACTAAGGTAATTATATAATAAACTACCCAAAACATTGTTCATGCAAATTTTAGAGAACAGCGACAAAGAAGGAATGATGCATTTTTTTATGCTTACCAATTTCCTAAAAATGTTTCAGGCAATAATTACAACAGCTCCCAATGGAGGAGATGCTACAGTAAAATATTTTTGTTGCCAAAATACACACGTAGTGTGAAGTGTTTAATAGGAACTTACTTTCTCACCCACAAGTCCCTTGGTAGGTCAGAAAGATTTGTTAAAGCTTCTAGAAATGCTGCAGTGTCATCCCTTATCCTACGTTCTTGGGGAAGAGGTGGGTGAATGGCAGTAGAATTGGAGCCGGATAAATTTTGGGGATGACTAGTTTATTTGCTGAAAAATGCATTTTTTCGGATGAACAAAACTATTTGTGAATTTGGGTTGACTTTGGCAAATAGTTTCATCCAAATAAAAATGAAGAAAAACAGATTTTCAAAGTCAAAACATTTCCTTTCAATGTTTTCGAAACAAAATCTTAACTTTTTGTTTCAAAAAGACTTTTTGTTTCAAAAGTTAGCTATATTTAACAGCAACAAAAACCCATACAAGAAAACCCCTAAACATCTCAACTTTTGGTTTGATCAGAATTGACTCCTCCCCACCCTCAAGAAGAATTGTTGTTGTGGGCTGACCCAAAACAATTTAATTTTTTTTTGCTCAGTCACTGAACTCTAATATCAGTTATTTGCCTACCTTGAAGTAGAATTGCTAATGGCTATTTTTATTACGAGCTTGTATTTTAATAGTTTTTGCCTGGTCAATCTATTCATTTTGTTGAGGTCAATCATTGCATAAGGAGGTTTTAATTTTGGCATGAAATTGTTGTAAAAGATATCCATAGCTGAATATGAATACTCAACTACTCAAAATAAATAAAGGCCAGATTGCAACTGGCCCTTCCAAATATCAATAGAATGAAGGGGCCAGCTGTCCTCTTCCAGTTCCCTGGTTGGGAAAGAAATCCCACCCTTACTTGGAGGAGACGCTGCCTGGGGTGCTGGACATGGAATGTATTGCCCTTGTAGGGACACAGCTGTCCAAGAGTTTCAGCTCAGCCCCAGGTGCTGCCTGTCTGCCTGGCCCTTATGAATTTGCACAGCATGCTATAATCAGCCAAAGGGGAGAAAGTGCCCAAACTGGTGACTAAAGGACTCATGGTGGGACCTCAAGGCAAGAGGTGGGAATTTGAAACTAACTTCCAGAGAGAGGCCAGAAGAAGGCTGGGCTGTGTGCCCACCCCATCTCCACACCAGCTGTCAGAACAAGCAGGCTGCTCATCTTTAGTACTCAGGCCTATTTCTAATAACACATTAGTTTAATAAGAACTCAACTAGACTGGAACATGATGGAGAGAAACCTCTCCAACCTAGGACCATTAAGTCACTTTTACTCCAAGGGCCCGAGACTCTCTTTCTAGCAGCTTATGGAAGCTGAAGCCTTTCACAAATGAACCTTTTGATGAGTTGTGATGGGTTTTCCCAAGGTGCAGCCTGGACTGTGGGACCGCTGAGTCCTCTGTCCCACCAACCTGGGCTGCTTCTCACACTGTGATGATGTTGGCAAGCCACAAACCGCTGGCATGTATTGCACTTACACAGACATCCAGAGGCAGGGACACACCCAACTGATTTACATGAATGCTTCTTCCAGTCACTCATGAACTAACAATAGAAAGGCTCCAGACAATTCACCTCACCTCCCCAGCCGTGCACCCCAGAACTGTACCATCATGCCCTGGTCAGAAGCCTGACCAGTGTTCATTACCCAGCCTGCTTCTTCTTCAATGTGGAGGAGACACACACTAGTCTCCCTGGACACTCAATTTCAGACTTAAAAGTGGCCATTCTTCAATAACAACAAAAAAAACTACAAAAACAGACTTCAACGAGAAACAGCATAGCCAGAATTCATTTGCAAAGTTGATACTGTCAAATTAGGCCTGAATAAAGACCTGGAATGGCTGGGTCACTACAAGGAGTAATCTCCCATCAACTGTTAAGTATGGGCCCTGATGGAATTGGCCTTATTAGACCCCGATGGGCCTGATGGACCCTGATGGAATTGGCCTCGTTAGCACTACAAAAAGTAATTTTTACTCTATTGACATTCACACCTTCTTGTCAACTGTTGGGAATGGGACACATCCACCCTAATTGAATCATTGACCCCCCATTTGGTAAGGCAACTCCCGTCTTTTCTTGTGATGTATATTTATGCCTGCCTACTGTAATTTTCACTCCATACATCTGAAAAAGTGAGTCATAGCCCATGAAAGCTTAGGCTCTAATAAATGTATTAGTCTTTAAGGTTAGTCTTTGTAAACTGAGCTGAGATTTCCCAAGCACTTCAACCAAAACACATTGTTTTAGGTAAAGTATAAAACAGATTTATTAAGTAGAGAAAGATAGATTTTAAGTGATTATAAGTAGCAGGCATAGAAATCAAAATCGGTTATCTAAGAAACGAAAATAAATTTGCAGTCTGGGGTCTATAAACTAAAGAAGATTTGCATCAAGCAGTGTCTTACCCTGAGAGATGGTATAGTTCCTCAATATACAGGCTAGGACTCCTTTGCGGCTTGGGACCATGCTGCCCAGTTCAAAGTCTTTGTCCTCCAGACATTTCCTCCACGTGTTGAGTTGTGGGGGGGGAGTGAGCCCCAGTAATGATGTCACTTCCCCTCTTTTATAGCTTCTTCCAGCTTGCCGGAAAGATCTATGCTTCTGACATTGGGGTCCACCCCCATTGGTCAAGCATTCTCCATTGTCTATGTACTCTCTCTGAGAAGTCTTCTGGGATGGCTGTTGGGAAAGTGGATTCCCTTCAGTGGGTCATCAGCATGTCAGTGTTGTACCTGAAAGACTGATTGTGGTGTTCACAACCTCACAACACAACACACACATAGCAAAATTTCATAACTTCACATACAATGATAGCACATACAATCCAATAGGATATTAATGTTTAGCAGATCAAGACTTTTAAAATGATACCTCACAAGACATCATTACAAAGCATATAATAATTATATGACAGTGGTGAATATGTGGGTTCCAGGCTGCTGCATTGAGATACAGAGTGTCACATGAGTATCATACATAAAATACAGGGCCATGTGAATTTCATGACTCTGGTTATCTGCTGTATGTTCATAGTATAGTATTTAAAATATTTTTAAAGTATTCTTAAATTATTAATTAATGGAGATATCCCATCTCCTAGAACTGGGAAGGGACCTTGAAAGGTCATTGAGTCCAGCCCCCTGCCTTCACTAGCAGGATCAAGTACTGATTTTGCCCCAGATCCCCAAGTGGCCCCCCTCAAGGATTGAACTCGGGGTTTAGCAGGCCAATGCTCAAACCACTGAGCTATCCCTCCCCCCATTTAAAATATTTTTGCTAGAAGTTTGAATAGCAGCATTTCCATCTCAGAAATGGCACCAGTTAAAAGTAAATTAAGCACTATCAGTGAAGAATAGAATATAATATATGGAGATATCCTATCTCCTAGAACTGGAAGGGACCTTGAAAGGTCATCAAGTCCAGCCCCCTGCCTTCACTAGCAGGACCAGGTGCTAATTTTGCCCCAAATCCCTAAGCGGCCCCCTCAAGGATTGAACTCAGAACCCTGGGTTTAGCAGGCCAATGCTCAAACCACTGAGCTATCTCGTCCCCTGAATGATACATCCTTCACATTTTCATAAGTTAAATTCATACAGTAACATACTGACCTGTCTGCAACACACACACACACACACACACACACACACACAAACACACAGAGAGAGAGAGATTTCTTTTGTAGATGTAGACAACGTTTCTGAATCCTGTCAGGGGGATAAGAGCATTACCAATTGCGTTTTTTCCCATAGAATGCTTGTCAATAAAAATAATGGTTACAACAACTAGTGATAATATTAGAGACTAGACTACCCCTTATGATACTTTCTTTTCAAGGGAAAATTAGTCTGTCATACTTTTCTGCAAAACCTAAATTCTTTCTTCACCAAGTATGTATTGATTTTTTTGGGAAGTTCGATTTTCAAGAAGTAGTAAGTCCTGCAGTGTGGATGATTTACCCTCCCACTGATGTATCAGTTATCCAAAAGGATTATACTTACTACTATGTATTTGTCACCTACCGTTCCTAGCTGTACGTGATATGGATATCACAGCATTACAGGATTGCTTTAAGGAAACTGACTAAAAAAATATTTGTGCTATTAACATGAATGCCTGTCTTGGAGGGGCCATGCATTTCAACTCCACCCACCATGACTCCTAACCTTTCAATTTGTTTTCAGTTGGTTTTTGCACAAGATGAGGAAATAAGTCTTGCTACACACTCTCTCTTGTCTAGTTGTTAAAACCCAGAATACTTTATTAAAGCTCCTAAATCATTGTTCCTACTATACAATCAATCCTATGGTTAAAGCAAAGAGCTGCTTCTACGAAATAGTCGGTATTGCTGAATTGTTGAACAGAGGGTGGCATAACAATGCAAAGAAAAGGCTTTTCTAAGTGCAGTCAGCATTTATTAAATAGGATTTATTTGTAGCAAACTTCTAATTTGAGCCTTTTCAAAGCTAACAGAAGGTGTCTGAGAAAAGGAAGAAAATGTTCTTTGGGATTCTGTTTCCCTAGATTTCTGTTTTACATCCTGTACTGTGTAATGATAAATTCTGATTTATATTGCAGTGGCTTATGGTGTACGGCAAGTTACTATGATGTCCTGATATGGTTTTGGGAACATATTTTAAAAATACCAGTAATGAAAGAAGGCTCCAGTTTTAGGCAGGACCATTTTTATAAAACGTGAACTTAAAATCCCACATAAAATTAGCGTTAATAAACTGCATTAAATTAGTTTTTAAAATGATTAACAATAGTGAAAGAACATGTCTATTCTGCAAGTAATTAATGATGCTGGTAATTTTTAGTAATTAAATACTAATGAATTCATTTACTGAGCAATATATTTACTTAAGATATTTATTGGAATTAAGTGTATTTATATTTTATTATTTAGTAATTTATTATATTATGTGACTTATATAATGTCATAGGCATGCATGGCCCTTTATAAAATACATAAGGCCGAATTCTTCTCTCAATTACACCTTTGCTGTGCCATTGTACTCAATGCATTGAGTTGGTTGCACAAGTATAACCTGAGCAGAATTAGATTCATTCTAGTTAGATAAATTCCTACTCCAAAGATTTTGGATCCGTGTATTGAGGGAACAATTGTGGCTTAAGGGCCTGACTCAACTTCCATCAATGGAAAGTGTCCCACTGATTTGAATGATAGATAGGGCCCTACCAAAGTCACGGCCATGAAAAACACATCATGGACTGCAAAATCTGGTCTCCCCCCATGAAATCTGGTCTTTTTTGTGCTTTTACACTATACTATACAGACTTCACAAGGGAGACCAAAAAGGGAGTTGCTGGGGGGGGGGGGGGTCACAAGGTTATTTTAAGGGGGTCGCAGTATTACCACTCTTACTTCTGCACTGCCTTCAGTGCTGGGCAGCTGGAGAGTAGCGGCTGTTAGCTGGGCACCCAGTTCTGAAGGCAGTGCCCCACCAGCAGCAGCGCAGAAGTAAGGGTGGCAAAACTATACCACACCACCTTTAGTTCTGCGCTGCTGCCTTCAGAGCTGGGCAGCCAGAGAGTGGTGGCTGCTGACTGAGGGCCCAGCTCTGCAGGCAGCAGCGCAGAAGTAAGTGTGGCAGTACCACACTGTGTCATCCTTACTTCTGTGCTGCTTCTGGCGGTGGCTCTGCCTTCAGAGCTAGGCTCCTGGCTAGTAGCCGCTGCTCTCCAGCTGCCCAGCTCTGAAAGCAGTGCCACGGCTAGCAGCAGCGCAGACGTAAGGGTAGCAGTACTGCAACCCCCCCTACAATAACCTTGTGGCCCACCCCAACTCCTTTTTGGGTTGGGACCCCTACAATTACATCATCATGAAATTTCAGATTTAAATAGCTGAAATCATGAAATTTAAGAGTTTTTAAATCCTATGACTGTGAAATTGACTAAAATGGACCATGAATTTGGTAGGGCCCTAATGATAGGTCAACCATGACCAGAAACGGATGCAATACAAACAGTGAAAGGATGAAACACACGGATGGCATCTCTAGGTAACTAACAATTTGTTAGGTAATGAAAATCTGCTAAACAATTTCCTATTTTTAAAATTAATGGTATGTAATTCTAAGTAAATACAGGCAAATAAGAGTGATTATTTTAATTGGTAACAGTAAGTAAAAACTAAATATTGGATAGTGGATCCCAGCTCACACAAACCATTTCCATTCCAAATCTGTAAGGAGATTAATCTTTTGAGAAGAAGTATAACTAAGTGTATCTGGAGAAAATATATAAAAAGCAGCATTGATTTTTACTTGTGACTTTAAAAAGACCATGCTGAACTGGTGACATGGGACTACTAGACCTTTACGTCTTTTATCTGGCTTTTCCTGCTCATCCTATTATGCAATGAATCCACCTCTCTGGCTCTGCCTTGGTTTAAGATTTAAACAAATTTTGCACCTTCCTTTTGTTAACTTAATACCTTCCCCTGCTTACTTCTCTCCCTACTCCTTTATGAAAGATACCAGTTTTGGATTCCATGTAGAGGGTCTTTCAAGGGATGAAGACCCTTACCAGCATTGATTTTCTCATCACATCCATCCATGCAGTTATAGGGAAAAGCGACACTTTCAAACTAAAGGTAAAAGATCATGGGTCAAATTTGCTGAACGCAATGGAGTCAGAGCAGTTTACACCAGATGAGAGTTCTTCCCTCTATGTAAACACATACAGATTACCATACTTATGTGGCCCCTTTTGTCAACAATTATATGAATTGATTCACAAACAAATGGCTGTGATGTGGTTGTCTAAAAAGAAATCACTTACATTGTGTGCTGTTAAAGTCTTGATATTTATAATACTGTGATAGTTACCTTTATACTGGTATTTGCAATATTCCCCCTTCGTGTAAAACAGGGATACTGCAGATATGATGGTCAATTTTTATTACTGTGAGATGTAAACATCAAGGCATAAACTCTCAGTTGGTGTAAACTGGCATATAATGCTGATTTACACCAATTGTGTATCTGGCCCCCATATTTTAAGTTTCCCTTTGGCATAAAAGATAATTTTAGTAATAACAACACTGTGCTTCTATGGTGACTTCTCTCTGTTCATCTCTTCTGTTCATTTACAACCATTAATGCATTAAAGACTCACAACAATCCTGTGAGGTAGGTGAATAGTATTATGCCTCATTTACGTATAGGCAAATCAAGGCAGATGGGGGTTAATTGACATGCCCAAGCTCACAGAGAAGGTCTATAACAGAGTCAATAATAGAAGCCAAAGCTTTGGTACTCAGTTTTGTACTTTAACTGAAAGTTTATCCTCCCGCTCTGGCAAATGTGCATTACAGTACAGTACCCCGTTAATGTCGCCTTAAAGAAAAATGGGGGAAAGAATGGCACACATCCCTACTGAAAAAGAAACAGAAAAACATCAGGGATGCCTCTTGCTCTTTATTCTAGAGATTTTTTCCTACTTAAAACATCTAACTAATATTACCAGATCTCAGAACATTTATTTAGAGCAGGTAAAACAGACCCAGTAAATGCTGGGAGGGTAGTCAACATGATGCTAGCATTTCACATATTTTATACTTTTGTCACAAATATTATAATTGATGGTGGAATACCTTCCAGATTCCTGAATAATCAGAAAACCCCATCACCACATGTGTTTATTAGGAGCACTTGATGAGCTCACACTGTCCAACAATGATTAAAAACAAACAGTTGGCAATTTATTTTACGTTGCCCCAAAGGATTATATTCAGGAGTGGGCCTCACACCTCTTATACAGACAACATGGTTGAATTGTTTACTATAGCTCTGAAAAGCCAACATTGTTTAGAAGGAACAACTGATAGTAACATGACAAGTTGTGAGTACATAAGAAGCTACTTAATCCAGGTCCTAACACTCAAATACATTGGGGCCAGATAATCAGCTGATGTACACAATATAGCTCCATTGATTTCTATGGTGCTACCCAGGTATATTGCTGGGGTAGGGATCTGAACTATAATGTTTTCTTTGTTTTTGATCTCTGAAGTGTCTTACTGTGCAAAAGCCAGTCTGTTTATTATGTATGATTTAAAATGCTTGCTTTTGTATTTATACTGAATGGATTTTATACCCACATTAATTGGTAGGCTTCATCTACCATTTTCTGTATCTGTACTGTTTATTTGCACACCAATAAAAATGAAGCTAAAATGACTAAGTAAGTCCTTCATTTGAGTGTGGGTTTGTTTCCTTTTTCCATTGTTACAGATAATTCATGGGTAGAATTACTAGTAAAGGGAAGGGTATAATTCTCCCCTCTACTTGCAGTTATATGTGAATAGGTGATATTTCAGATACAGAATATTTCTAGGGCCAGATTCTCTGCTTTGCTAAATTCACACATGGTGAAACAGATTGGGGAGCTATCAGAAAGCGGTTGATGGCTTCCTAATTCTCTGGCCAGCCCCCAACACTGGCACAGTTTACTGGAGGGTCCAATAAGGACTGATTAGCAGCTGAACATAGCCAGAGTGCAGCACACCCTCTTCTCCAATCTTGACATGAACCCTGCATTAGGGGATATGAGGAGAGTGGTATAGGAAAGGCTATACTAGTTATATGCCCACTGGGGACTTCCTTATTCCAGGGATGAATCCCCAGTTAGATGGATGCAACCAGTCTGGGCTGTGCAAAGGAAGCAAAGTAGGACAGGAAATCTGCTCTTAATGTTAACAGCCTTCTATCCTGTCCCAAGGGAAACCAATCACAATAATATTCATAATACTGAGCACTTTAAAACTTTATTTGCTTTGCAAATATTAGCTAATTAATTCTTAAAACACTCATGGGGTAAATTATTATTATCCTATTTTATAGAAGAAATGTAGACAAGGATATTTAGGCACAGATACTGCTAATTTAATTTGTGTCAAGTAGTACAAAAGACTAGACTTGAAATTAGATGAAGGTTTCTAACCATCAGAGAAGTAAAGTTCTGGAACAGCCTTCATAGGGGAGTAATGGGCATAAAAAAACCTAACTTGTTTTAAGATTGAGCTTGATTTTATGGTATGATGAGATTGCCTATAATGGCTGTGACAGACCCAGACCAATGGGGTACAGGAGTCTGGTAGAGGGCAAATATACTGGTCACTGGATGAGTAGTTTTCTGTTCCCTGAGTGACCAGAGAAAGGGGCTGCACTAGAGTAATCAGGAACCTGCTAGAACCAGTTAAGCAGGCAGGCTAATTAGGACACCTGGAGCCAATTAAGAAGAAGCTGCTAGAATCAATTAAGGCAGGCTAAGCAGGGCACCTGGGTTTTAAAAGGAGCTCACTTCAGTTTGTGGTGTGAGTGTGAGGAGCTAGGAGCTGAGAGTGAGCTGCTGGAGGACTGAGGCGCACAAGCGTTATCAGACATCAGGAGGAAGGTGTTTGGAGGAGGCCATGGGGAAGTAACCCAGGGAGTTGTAGCTGTCATGCAGCTGTTACAGGAGGCACTATAGACAGCTGCAGTCCACAGGGCCCTGGGCTGGAACCTGGAGTAGAGGGTGGGCCCGGGTTCCCCCCAAAGTTCCCAATTGACCTGGACTGTGGGTTCTTCCAGAAAGGAAGGTCTCTGGGCTGTTCCCCAACCCACATGCTGAATCTCTGAGACAAGAAAATCTGCCAATAAGCGCAGGACCCACCAAGATAGAGGAGGAACTTTGTTACATGGCATATGGCCTAATAGCCAATATCCCCAACAGCCAGAAATGGGACATTAGATGGGGAGGACTCTGAGTCACTACAGAGAATTTTTTTCCAGGTGTCTGGCTTGTGGGTCTTGCCCACATGCTCTGGGTCTAATTAATTGTCATAGTTGGGGTCAGGAAGGAATATTCCCCTAGTCAGATTGGCAGAGACCCTGGGGTTTTTATTTTCCTTCCTCTGCAGCGTGGGGCATGGGTCATTTGCTGGTTTGAACTAAAGTAAATGGTTGATTATAAATCAAATTTGAAATTTAAATCAAGATTTGAGGACTTCAATAACTCAGCCAGAGGTTACGGGCCTACTAAAGGAGTGGGTGGATGAGGTTCTGAGGCCTGCAAGCTGAAGGTGGTCAGACTAGATGATCATGATAGTCCCTTTTGGCTTTAAAGTCTAGCAATCCCTTACTCACATTGACTTCCAACTCTCCAAGTAAAGCACTACTCAGTTTAACTAAAGGTGATTTAGCTATTCAATTAGTGTGATATTCTATGAAACAGAAGCTATCACTACTGGATCACCTGTTCATACTAAGTAGGGTATTTTAGGATAATATAGATTGAAAACTTGATTTTAACATACAGGAATTACACAGAGAAAAAAGACAATGCCTGGGTTGATAGCAAGTTTTAGCTTATATTTCTACAATAAACCACAGTAGAACCTCAGTTACAATCAACAGAACTGACCAGTGAACCACACATTTCATTTGGAACTGGAAGTATGCAATCAGGCAGCAGCAAAGACAAAAAAAAAAAAAAGCAAATATAGTACAGTATTGTGTTAAACGTAAACTACAAAAAAAATAAAGGGAAAGCAGCATTTTTCTTCTGCATAGTAAAGTTTTAAAGCTGTATTAAGTCAATGTTCAGTTGTAAAACTTTTGAAAGAAGAACCATAACATTTTGTTCAGAGTTACGAACATTTCAGAGTTACAGACAGCCTCCATTCCCAAGGTGTTCTACTGTATACAGGGAAGTTATGCCTCTTGCCATTGTTAACACAGCTATTATATGGGACTGGGATTGTAATTGTTCTTTAATAAATACAGGATGATATCTTGAAGGGAAAAACTGTTCTCTTGGCTTCAGGGAAGTTATTTTTCTATTATAAAAAAGAAAGAAAGCGTGCCACTGCTTATAATACTCAGTTTTGTACTTTAACTGTAGGTCTATCCTCCCTCTCTGGCAAATGTGCACTACAGTACAGTACTCCATTAATGTTGGCTTAGCTTGTACAGTAGCAGAGGGATGACAGTTGCACAATGGTTAACTTTTGTAGTGCTTTAACTAGCGGCTCTGCCAATCTCTCAAGAAAGATTTTACACACTGAATGTGCTGGTATTGAGGTGGAGATGCAGGTACAAGAATGCATCCTGGAGAAAGGGACATCTTATGGACACAACACAAATGGGAGCCAGTTATATACATAAGAGTACTTTCCAGCAGGGCCGGCTTCAAGGTTTTGGCCGCCCCAAGCAGCCAAACAAACCAACAAAAAAAAGCCGCGATCGGATCTGCGGCGGCAATTCAGCGGGAGGACCTTCACTCTGACCAGGAGTGAGGGACTGTCCACCGAATTGCCGCTGGACATGCTGCCCCTCTCCGAAGTGGCAGCCCCAAGCACCTGCTTGGTAAGCTGGTGCCTGGAAAGCAGGGCCTGCTCCAATCAAGGATGTTTCTTCCATGACACCAGATTCCTCTGCATCAGAAGCTGAAAAGTGAATGTGACTAAGAGGAAGGAGAAGAGTGGAAAAAAATATTAGACCCAGAACCTATATAAATAACTTCTTGTATTTAGAACACTCTGAATTAGAGAGGAAGGAGGTGGTTTGTAAAATATTAAAAATAAGAATGCATCTTGTCTTGTCTTCAAGTCTAAAGTGTTTTTTGAGGTGGTGTAAGAAATTAAGAAACTAATCTACCACAGGAGCTCACATCTATGGCATTAAATACTGTAAATGACTTTGTAAAATGATGCAACCTCTTTTAAATCAATATTTTTATATTTATATTGCACATGCAGACTTGACTTTGATATACTTTCAGCTTCCATTTCTGTAGTTATACATTTAGATTTTAGTAAAGCATTTAATATTTTAATTGCAAAAATAATTCAGATTGGTTTTGAACTAAACTGGCTGAGGCCATAAACAAAAGTCATGTCAATGTTTTGAGCTGGGGGCAGCATACAGTGCAGTCCTGCAGGAATTGTTCGTGTTTCCAGTCTTGTTTTAATATTTTCATAAATAATCGGGAAAAGGATGCAAACTGTCAATACATTTGCTCATGATATTAAATAGCAAAGAGTTGCAAATACTAGTGGGGATAGAGGAAAAAATGCAATGATTACGAGAGAGAGAGAGAAGATAGGCAGAAAACAACCAAATGAGATTCAGCTTGGGGAAAAAATGCAAATTAATACCTGAAGAATTAAAATCCAAAATACAGATATTCAAGAGAGGAAGAAACCTGCAAATCAATAATGCTGATAGAAACCAGGGTTTATAGAGGTCAGCTCATTAGAGTTTAGATTGCAACACGTGGCAGTTAAAAAGGCCAATGTAATTTTGGGCTGCATATGCAGATCCATTTTATAAAGGAGATGGGGGTTAATAGTTTCAGCCACATAAGAGGCTGGATACTAGATCTAATGGGGATAATCATATGATCCAATATGGCAAATCACATATTCCTATTTCTGTCTGTCTTTGGTTCTGTGTGTGTTTTTTTTTTTTTTTTTATAAAAAGCATTTCAAGTTTCCAAGCCTAATGCAAGCTTTACCTAAAGTTACTTGCTATAACCCAAATTCTAGACCCTATGTAATCCACAGACTTCAAGGATTGCTGAGGGTGGTCATTGCAGAACTGGCCTCTTTCATCATGAACCAGTTCTGCACCTCCCCTCAAATATGCCACACATTAGAGCTTGGAAGATTTTTTTCAAATGTTGCAAACCCTGAAAAGAGCACTTTTTCAAGCACTCAAATTAAATGGAGCAGTTAACTGAAATCAGTATAAAGGAAAGAAAGACAGTTTGTAAAAAGCAACGGAAAATATTACCCAGTCATTTTTAGACTAGTTATAAGACCAGTGGAGAATCTGAAGCTGGGAAAAGAAAGGAAGAGGACAAAGGTGTGTGTGTGTGTGTTTTTTATTTATATATATTTCATTCATTCAACACAGGGGTGGCTCCAGGCACCAGCACGCCAAGCGCGTGCCTGGAGCGGCAAGCCTGCAGGAGGTCCGCCAGTTCTGTGGCAATTCGGCGGTGGCTACGCCGAAGGCATGGGACCAGCGGACCTCCCACAGGCATGCCACCGAAGGCTGCCTCACTGTCATGCTTGGGGTGGCAAAATACATAGAGCCACCCCTGATTCAACACATTACATTATGACTTCAAGTTAGGACCAGGAAAGTGGGGATCTGTAACAGGAGGAGAGGAGGCAAAAGAATTTTTTTCTTTTAAAACTGTCCACTTAAATTATGCTGGTTTCCTCTTTCAAACTGTTTTTGAAATATAAACAAATCAGAATGAGAATAATTTTAAAATGAGATTCATCCTGCCATGATCTAAAGGCAATTCTCTGCATTGTGTTTGTTCTGCTTTAGAATAATGGCATCAAGACTTCTCATTATTATTGTCTTGGGAACAGATCCTCACCTGGTGTAAATTGGCATAGCTCCATTGAAATCATTGAATGGTTGCTGAGGCCAAGGTCTGGACAGTGGTTTTCAACCATTTTTCATTTGCAGACCCCTAAACATTTTGAATGAAGGTAGGGATGCCTTTGGAAATCTTAGACATAGTGTAGAACCCCAGGTTTCAGAGTAGCAGCCGTGTTAATCTGTATCCGCAAAAAGAACAGGAGTACTTGTGGTACCTTAGAGACTAACAAATTTGAGCATAAGCTTTCGTGGGCTACAGCCCACTTCATCGGATGCATAGAATGGAACATATAGTGAGGATACACACACACACACACACACAAAAAGGAGGGAGTTCCCCGATCAACTCTAAGAGGCTAATTAATTAAGATGAGCTATTGTCGGCAGGAGGAAAAAAAACTAGCCCATTTAAGACAGTTTGACAAGAAAGTGTGAGGATACATAACATGGGGAAATAGATTCAATGTGTGTAATGGCTCAGCCATTCCCAGTCTCTATTTAAGCCTAAATTGATAATATCTAGTTTGCATATAATAATGCATATTAATTCAAGTTCAGCAGTTTCTCGTTGGAGTCTGCTTTTGAAGTTTTTCTGTTGCAAAATTGCACCTTTAAATCTGTTACTGAGTGCCAGAGAGGTTGAAGTGTTCTCCTACTGGTTTTTGAATGTGATGATTCCTGATGTCAGATTTGTGTCCATTTATTCTTTTGCATAGAGACTGTCTGTCTGGTTTGGCCAATGTACATGGCAGAGGGGCATTGCTGGCACATGATGGCATATCACATTGGTAGATGTGCAGGTGAACAAGCCCCTGATGGCATGGCTGATGTGATTAGGTCTTATGATGGTGTCACTTGAATAGATATGTGGACAGAGTTGGCATCGGGCTTTGTTGCAAGGATAGGTTCCAGGGATCTGAGGACCACAGGTTCTATGATAACAACTTTTCGTGGACCCCTTAGACATAGTCTGCAGACTTCCAGGGGTTCACAGGTTGAAAACCACTGATCTAGGTCATTAAAGTCAATGGAGCTGCACTGATTTACACCTGCTAAAGGCCCAGGCCTTTTTTTTTTTTTTATGTCTGACTGTAATTTGGTCTTACAGGCTTTGTTTTGTCCGTTCCTTAATATAAATTAAATTCTAACCAAAAGACATGGTGACTAAATCCACCATGAAGTACAATCTGCTCACAAGTTTGTCTGGGTTGTTCTCCTTAAGTATCCCCTGGACACAGGCTACATCAGCCCATCAGTTTTTGCAGCATGTTCCATAAAGGGAACAGCTAACTATTTATTGTATCAATGTTCTGGCCCAACTAGCAACCCAGCACAGAATTTGGGTATTTTGGAAAGTCTCTACCATTGTCTCAAAGGCACGAGCAAGGACTTGACATTGCCATTTGGCACTTAAATTTGAAAATGTCTTTCAAAATAACATCAAATGAGACTTGATAAATTCTTAAGCAGAGGAGGTCTTCTCCAGAATTTGAATCTTTGGGGAGAGACTTGCTGTAAATCTCAACATGTCACTGATTTTCTGCAGAAATAAACCTTTGGTTTGGATTCTGCTGTCTGCTACTCACAACACACCTGAAAAGTAGATGATTGTAATTTTGTAGCTTAAGAGCAGTTCTATAAATACATTCTGGTGTTCCTTTTTTGCAGGGAGAAATATGACAGGAAGAGTTATGTGCATATGTGCTCTGTTCCTGTGAATAAGTTCTTGCTAAGAAAATGGCACCAAAATGTAATTTTTTTTTTTTTTGTAGCTTGCCAATGTGTCCTCTGAAGTCATTTTATCAACGGACTTTTTACTAAAAATTAACTTGTGGTTAGAAACCTTATGTGCCACACTGTCAAGCTGAAAAGAAAAAAAGATCAGCAGCTGATTTTTTTTAGATAAATATCCTGGTGAGGCAGAGCACAACATACATTTCTGTTCTTGCTACTCCAAACGAAGCAGGCCACCATGAGTCTATACAACAAATACAGCATAATGATAAGCATGGTCAGTCATGTTACTGATACTGTATTGCACCTGCCACTGGAGTTGACCAGTTTCTGGACATCATTGTAAACTAGAACAAGCCTTCCATTGCCGGATACACAATGGATAGATCCTCTGATGCATAGCTCCATTTAGTTCAATGTATCTATAGTGATTTACATCAGCTGAGAACCTAGATAAATATGTTTATGAACTAAAATTTGGAGTGCTTTCAAAAATTAATAGCTATTGGTAATAGTAATATTCTATTGCATAATAGAAATATACCTCCCTCAACAAGGAAATGCAATTTTACAATCTCCTACTCTTATGTTCTTAACTTTATACATATTTGAGCAAATTTAGTGAACATTTTAACACTGATGTATGAAATGCATGGAATGGCAGTATGTGAAGGAGGCATACCTGTCATAATTGAATTGAGTACATTTTCAAATTTCCAGAGTTTTGGGAGAGGACTATGATTTTGTTGTTTTAGGTAGAGAATTATAATATTTAATTTTCTGGATGTTAGTTAGATTCCATAGGTGCACATTCAATCTTGACTTCTTTTTAATATTTTTTGTTTATTAATCAAGTCAGGGGCCATTTGCAAATTCTGGCTCACACTTTTGAAATGCTTTCTCCACAGAATTCTGGATCCAGGATCTTAGTTCCATACCATCTTTAGTAGAAATATTCTCCTATCCAAAGCATTCTGGAATTTCCCTCCTTAATGCTATCTCAAACCTCCACAGTAAAGCAACTCATGCTATAAAAAGAAAGTAATGGAGGGCTATATTTTATGCATTTTGACTATGCAAATTCACTTTTTTATAAAGTTGAATATGATAACCACCGTCTGTGGCTATTTGTGGACCTTGTTTTCTATTTGAGGTGTCAAGATTTTCTTGTGAAAAGTAGTTTGCTCCTAAACTGACCTCCCAGATTATAATAAATTAGACAGAATATCAATATTTTAAAGAGAACAGTAATAGTTTTATCTTACTATTTTTCATTTCAGGCATGAGGTCACAAACATTATCTGTTTATGAAATGGATCAGTTTTTTTTAAACTTTTATTATTTCCCAAGAGAAGTTCAAACCAGAAATGAATCTTAAGTAGATAGTACTGTGAATCCTAATGGCAGTAAGGACCATATTTTTACAGGGGCCTCTGTTTTGACCAACCTTTGTGAGTGTGTTTGATGATAAATGCTTTCTATATGTACAAATGTCTGTCTCGCTTCACAAATTGTGTGCATATGCAAATTCTAGATAGACTGCACAAGGCCTATCCTCCATTTAAATACCACATAAGCCCATCCTGGGTATCAAACAATGACAACCCATTCTCGATGGGAACACCATTTGAAAGAAATATTTCCTGAACTTCCTCTTCTGGCCTTCAACCAACCCCCAAGCCTCTCCATCAGATGAAAGCTCATCACAGACCAAGACACATCAACTCAAAGTGGCACAAGACCCTGACAGAACAACAGATGCAAAACCTGCAAACATATCTCCACTGCTACAACAATCAACACATAACACAACACATCTTTCAAGATCCATGGGTCCTACACATGTCTATCACAACATATGATGTACCTTATCCAGTGCACTAAGTGACCCAATAGCTAGACACTCAAATCATGGTCTTAAGACACTAGATTTATGGCTTATTACAACAACCTGTAACCCACAACCCACCCTCTTTGTCCTATGACTACAGGGGTATTAACAGGCCACTTCTCCTTGAATGGTCTCTTAGAATTTGTGACACACTGAATACCTATCCCAGACCTTAGGAAGAGCTCTGTATAGCTTGAAAGCTTGTCTCAACAACAGAAGTTGATCCAATAAAAGATATCACCTCACTCACCTAGTCTCTCTAATATCCTGGGACTGACACAGCTACAACAACACTGCATACATAAGTCACTGAACAGGAGTACATTTCACCATTTCAGCACTCAAGAAATGGAAACCCTTTGTAAAATTGGCCTTAAAAAGGGGATTACATTTAAATAGCACTGTTTCCTCACAGGGAACAATGCCTTCTGCAGAATATTGCAGAAAAAGTGGAGATATTTGTTCAGTTCCACTAATTGAGGAGGAGCAGGTTCACATTCAAATATGGCTTTGCATGTTTTATCTTAACATGTCTTATTTCTACATTTGGTAATATTAAGAATTCTAAGTCTTTCCTATCTATACCTGAGAATTTCCATACTCAGGACGTGCCTGAAGTTGGGCCAGGCAAATCTGTAAGCATCTTGTGGCCATCTGAATGCTGATTACCTTTGTTGTCTAGAGCGAGCCAAACCAGTTCTAATTAGCATGCAGATAGCACTCTGGAGAGAGTACATGTTTCCTCAGACAGGAAATACTAAATTTATTTACTGTCACTGAATAAAAAGATCTGTTAAATCCACCAAAACCAACCAACATTACAGGTATTGTCTGGATTGCATGGGGTTCAGGAAGGGATACCACTATGTGAAACAATAGTCCTTAATTGCTCCCAAATACTCTTCAGGGGAAATCTTGTCAAAGCAGTTATCAGTTGAAATGTTTTCTTCATGTTCTTCTTGACATTAATCTGTTAAATGACAGGAGCTGGGCATCCATCTCTACAGTAAGCTTCCAAGGAGAATTGGCATCTAACTGCAAGCAGATGTTGCACTGTGAATAGAATGCAAAGTTTTTTTCCAAGAAATTAGTCTTTAAAAAAACAAAACAAACAAACAAAAAAAAAAAAACAACCAGTAACTCAATTTCATTGAATAGAATTTGCCCTATAGGTCAAGTAATTCCCTGCAGAACAAGTGGAATATTAAAGCTCCAGGACTTATATTTATGTAAAAGCAACAGCTCCTATTTTAATATCTCTTTCTGGATACACTCAAAATAGTCCTGCCGATGGCTGATTGGTTCACATATGCACATTTCTCACACATTAGGTGGTCAGCTGGCTGTGACAGCTGACTCCATAACTAAGGGAACTCAGGAGAAACTTCTGTATGCACAGAGGAAAACTAATGAGTACAACTGAATAACAAAAGCAACAAGAGAGGCCGCATCCTTGAACACTTTTTCAGAAATGAGTACATCAAGGTGAGGTAATTACTGAAAGAGGGGAAAGTAATTACCCAGTGCAAATAATAGAATGACAAGTGGACATAACTGTATGTATATGGGCTGCACTGTCTTTCTTCATCCCAAGATATTCCACATACTAATTTAATATTATCTCTAATTGACTTCCACTCAACAAAAGCACTTTCCCAGACAGGTACAATACACATGCTGTTCTGGGCTTCAGCACAAAAGAAGTGGAATTACGTCAAGAAATTTATGGCTTGACTGCTGGTAAAAGGGAAGAAAGGAAGACCAAATTAGTCATTGCATACATTTGCTATGTCCATAGTGCCAATATCTTACAAATTTCAGGGACCTGGTAATTTGGCAGCCTTGTAGCCATTGGCCTTTAATTAGAAGTAAAAAAAAAAATTATACTTGAAAACATTGGAAATAAGTTGCTTTTTGGAGATGGTTCTAAGTGCAAGCTTTGCTGCACTTTTCATAATTGTTCATTGCTGACCCCATGATTAACATAACACATTGCTGAGATTAATTCTACATGTTTGTACATGTGATGGAGTGGCTGTCCCTCACTGGCAGAAAAGGGGTTAAAAGCTGCCTTAGGGAGGCTGCACTGGAGGCAGCCAATCATGGAAGGGAACAGCCAATCAGGGCCAAGCAGGCCCATATGAAAAGGGAGCTGCAGGCCAGAGGAAGACAGTTCTCTGCTTGGAGCCCAGGGAGGAAGTACTGTGTCTCTGGAGGACTGAGAACTGCTAGCACGCTGGACAGAGCAGTGCTGCTACCAGGAGCCAGGGGAGCAGGAGACAGCCCCTGGCTGGCTGCTGGGGATTGGAGGCTGAGGCCATTGCAAAGAGGATGCTGGGGCCATGAGGAAGTGACCAGACAACTCACTGCAGTAGCCACTAAGGAAGTGGCTGAACAGTGGACTGCAGGTCCGGGAAGGGGGGAGCACAGTGTGGGGCACGGTTGGAGGGCTGTGTTGCTGAAGAGGATGCTGTGGTCCTTGGAGAGATGTGGATCCTGGAGCAGGAGTAATGCCAGCGAGGCACCACCTGAAGAAGGCGCACTAACATGTAGAGCTAATTCCCAAGACAGCCAGCAGGAGGCACCAGAGTGATGAGTGAACCCTGTTACAGTACAGTTCATAGAAACTTTCCTCCTCACTGCTCTAACATGCAATAAAAACTTATCTGTGAGATATCTGACACATCATAGAGTAAAACAGCTCAAATTTCACATTCATGATCAGCGACAGCAGTAAACCAAAATTAGAAAAGATATCCTACACACGACAAACTGAGCATCTCTCCAGGCTGTGTGTGCAGGGGCGGCTCTAGCTCTTTTGCCGCCCCAAGCATGGCAGGCAGGCTGCCTTCGGTGGCACGCCTGCGGGAGGTCTGCCGGTCCCACGGCTTCCGTGTACCCACCGCCGAATCCGTGGGACCAGGAACCTCCCGCAGGCAAGCCGCCGAAGGTGCCTGACTGCCACACCTCGCAGGGACCGGCAGGGCGCCCCCTGCGGCTTGCAGCTCCAGGCATGCGCTTGGAGCGCTGGTGCCTGGAGCCGCCACTGTGTGTGTGTTTGATCTACAGTATCAGGATTACATCACTGTGCTAACTGAGCACAGTTATTAGCACAACTTTTGCTTTATTAAACTATATTTTTTATTGGCATGTGAATATGCTTTATTTTTCATGATGAATTTTGCATTAGTTAATACAGGAAAAAATGACTTTTCTGCAGTACAATCTGAAGGTATATAGAAGATGTGCTGTAAAGATAAAGGCCTTATAAAGCTAATCATAAGTAAAATGTGCATCAGTCTGAATTCCATCTGTCATGGAGTTTTATAGGTAACAGAGTAATCAAGTTTATGGATAATATACAACAATGCTGCTTACAAATCAACGGAGTTCATAAAGGCAGAAGATTTTTGCAGTTAATTCCAAATATTAGTGGCAGTTACCCATCAAATATTTTGAAAATGTAATTGTTTAATATAACGGCATCATTAACATTTAAAAACAAATCTGTGCTTAACTTTTTTAGCTTTCTATTAAAGACAAGATTTTTTTTGTTCTTAAAACTTTGAACAAGCTATTAGTGCATGCTCAAAACTAGTACAGTATTTAATTTAAAATTATTCAAAGCACTCAAAATCACTCCAAGTATATAAATAGCCCTGCCCCACTCCACCCCCCCAAAAAAGGAGAGAAAAAGCTCTCAATAGCAACATTGAGAAGAAGAATCATAAATAGTTAATACCACCTCATTGGACCAGTGTTAAGTTTTAAACAAATGCCCTTTCTTTGAACTCTGCTCTATGTCTCTGAGGCTATAATCCCTAGCACTGAGCTGGAACTGAATTATGAGCACTGGGACAAGGAGCTGTGCAACTGTTAGATCACAAAAAAACCTCCTCAAAAGACAAAACTTTCTGCCTCCAGTGCACTGTATATAAATGCCTCCAAAATAAACTTGATTATTCCTTAATTGCATCAGCCATCTGCAGAATCTGGGCAAGGTCCCTGGATATATTGTGGTGACTTTTGCTGCACAGTTGGCATACTTTGGCTGTGAAAGCTGAGTAAAAGTGCCTGGTGAGGATCACCCTAGTGTAGAGGTCAACCTACAGTGGCATTCAGCTGACACAACTTGTGTTCCTTTGCTGCTAGTGTAGCACTCCCTAATGGTTCCTGAAAAGAGAGTATGGATGGGGTGTGAATATGCGATTCTATGCTTTAAGCCCCTTGCAGGAGTCACAGAATGGTATAACTGAGAGCAGCCCTCAGGCTGTTTGGACACAGAATAGGGTGGCATGATGATCAAGGCAGTGCAAGTGGCAACTTTATACTAACTTTATATACCAAACCCTCAGACTAGTAAACTCTGCATTTTGGAAGAACCTGATGATCTCATCCCCTTGTGTCTAAGTGGAGGGAAAGCATAAAGCATGCCCAGGCAAATAAATTGACCTCTGCATCAGACTCAAATCGGATGAATAAAGAATGCAATCCATAACACCAAAAATCAATGTAATTTGACTGCACTAACTTCTAGGTTAATTAATGTGTGTCATTCATTATTGATGACATTAAATGTAGCATATTTTATTTTTTAAACAAACAGGCACTCTTCTTGTTAAGGAACCTTAGCTAATTTTAAAACAATGGACATAAATTAGTCATAGAAATGCTCTGCACCACTGGTCATACATTATCCCTTTCTCTTTAAGTAACCTGTCAAAACAGAAAATCAGGGGAAAGTACAAGAAAAGGTGAAAAAATTACACTTTCTATTTGAATTGCAGTCTGTTGTGGGAATGAATAGGTGGTGGGTGGCTTGATGTCCATAACTGAAATCAAGCGATTCAGGATGTGGAATTGTACATGTCAAAAATGAAAACAAAGTTTTTATGGTTCTTTTAAATGTTTAAAGTATTATTGAAGATTTTGATGGAGGGAAAGAGCATGCATTGCAATCTTTTCCTCTCCTTCTCCAGACTCTTTTTGATGGGCTAAGCTGTGGTTCTTAATGGAGATAAAAAGAAAATAGAGAAGACAGTAGTCTAGTAGATAGGACACTAGACAGGGACTCTAGGGACCCTTGTTCTAATGCCATTTCCAACACTGACCTGCTGTATGACCTTGGGCAAGTCACTTCACCTCTCTGTGCTATTTGTTTAGAATATACACTCTCTGGGGGAAGGGAGTATCTCATATAGGTATTTGTATATCACCTAGCCCAACGGAGCCCCAACCTCCATTGGAGTCTCTAGGCACTACTAGATAGTGCAAACAATAAATTATAATAATATTTAAAAATCAGAGGGGAAAAAAACCCCAAAGCTGTTTTATTATGTGCCTAGGAATCTATTGTGTTTTCTGAAATCTATATCAGTTAGGCAATTGGGCCAAACATTAGGTAGTTTACATGCCATGAGCACAGGACAATGAAGGATCACTTCAGCACGTATACATGTTGAATGCTGTAAATCCAGAGGTAACTATATATAACTATATGTTGTGACAAAGTTCCTCCTCTATCTTGGTGGGTCCTGCGCTTATTGGCAGATTTTCTTGCCTCAGAGATTCACCATGTGGGCTGGGGAACAGCCCAGAGACCTTCCCTTCTGGGAGAACCCACAGTCCAGGTCAGGAGGTTTGGGGGGGAACCCAGGCCCACACTCTACTCCAGGTTCCAGCCCAGGGCCCTGTGGACTGCAGCTGTCTATAGTGCCTGCTGTAACAGCTGCATGAGAGCTACAACTCCCTGGGCTACTTCCCCATGGCCTCCTCCAAACACCTTCCTTAGTCTCACCACAGGACCTTCCTCCTGGTGTCTGATAACGCTTGTGCTCCTCAGTTCTCTAGCAGCACACCCTCTCACTTTCAGCTTCTTGCTCCCAGCTCCTCAAACTCCCACCACAAACTGGGGTGAGCTCCTTTTTAAAACCCAGGTGCCCTGATTAGCCTGCCTTAATTGAGTCTAGAAGCTTCTTCTTAATTGGCTCCAGGTGTCCTAATTAGCCTGCCTGCCTGCCTGAACTGGTTCTAGCAGGTTCCTGATTACTCTAGTGCAGCCCCTGCTCTGGTCACTCAGGGAACAGAAAACTACTCATCCAGTGACCAGTATATTTGCCCTCTACCAGACTCCTGTACCCCACTGGTCTGGGTCTGTCACAATATATATAAAATTAATTTAGTGGATTTAAACTGATTGGTAATTACAGCCTTCACTAATTTTTTGGCTAGAAATCCTCATGAATTTCTGATACAATAGTGTAGTGGAGAATTGCAAGAATGTCGTTGGATAATGACATTAGGAAATGACACAGTCAAAACCTATTTTTGTATCTACTCCATCTTGTGCTTCCACAAAAGCATTTATAAAGGCTAGAATGAGAGCCATTTGCACATCTGAAACATTTATAAATTCTTTAATATTATTGTGGATGGGTCCATATCTTGCCATTTTCTTTTCGTGTACAGTTTTCAGATTGTCATAAGAATGAATTAATTTGTATGCAATTTTCTATTCTTGGTGCAATCTTTTGCCACTGATCAGTGTATTTTAATACATGATAGATTCTCACTTGCATTATATAATACCATTCTACACTTGGGACACAGATACTAATGAGAACAGAAAATGTATCTACTGTATTCTCCTGACAATGCTGGGGAGTTCTTCTTAATGGTCAGTTATGAAAGTGTGATATGTGGATCTTTTATACTTATCTGGCTATAACGAATACACCTAGCTGAAAAGAAATTTTTTCAAAGACTCATAAAAATTAGAGATGGAAAGACCTGCTAGGTCAGCTTATCCTTTCGTCTGTCGTGCTCTAGTATATTCTGTGTTGCTTTATTTTTATTGAGCCAACTCCTCTGCTGGTTTAAATCAGTGAAACACCACTAAAGTAAAAGGAAGTACATTGATTTACTCCAGATAAGGAAATACCCTACTATCTTTAGGAAGAATTTTTTCTTATCAATATAGTGCTGTAGTTTTACGTAGTGTTGTACGGAGAGAAAGACCCATGACCAGATTTTGAGCTCTTTTACTCCACTCACTTGACTTTCCTCTAGTTACTACTAACTTTTCTTAGTGCAAATGAGATCAAAATCAGTTTATAATCTAGTTTTAAATTACTCTAGACTCATCACTTTCACAATTGCTGGATAAGTTTTTGGGGCTTCTGTTTTTGAAAGTTTCATAGCAAAATGAAAATATCTAAAGTAAAATTTAAAATATCACGCAAAAGATTTTTCTTGATCAATTTAGGCACAATCATTTATCCTTGTTTGGGTTAAGTCCAGTGTCACTTCACAAATATTATTTTGCTGGGTTCATAAAGGTTATTTAATGGTATTTTATCAGACCATGTAAATAAAGTGAAAAAAGAAAAGAGGGCTCACATTTATTTTGGTAGTACTGGAGCAGGAAGGATAGTTCCAAATGTCTTACAATATTACTGTATTGTTACCTTGAACATTCAACAGGTTAGGGCAGTCAACAGTGCAGCAAACGGAAGGAATAGAGGTGTTATTTGTTCTCAGATCAAGAATACCTTTAAGAAGAGTACATTGTAAAATGAAGCGACGTTGATCATCATCATGGGCTGGGACTTTCAAAGGAGCCTAATGGAATTAGGTGCCTTACTCCGATTGACTTTTAAGGGAAGTTTGGCCACATAATTTCCTTTGTCCCCTTAAAAATCTCAGCTATCCTCATCATTTATATAGCACAGTCTTTTGCTTTTCTGAGCATTTCCAGGGTCAATCTTTCTTGTGCATGCTTTAAAAAATGGACTGTTGATTTACAAATATCTCATCAGTAGCATTACACGAGAAAGGGTTCATGAAGAAAGAAGGAGCCTAATTACATAAAAGCTGAGAGATATAGCAATATATACAGTACAGAACAATACAGTAATATTAAAGAAATATTAATATATACTAATATATATGAATATATAAATTTCAAATGTTGGTGCTCACAATTTAATAAATTTAAAGTATTCCATATGCATGTACTTGACTAACACATCTAGTCAGACATCTTGTGATGAATGTTTGAAAGAGACTGAACCTTTGTAATCATATGATCACCCACAGGCCTGAAGTAATGGCTGTGCTGCACTACTGGCTACAAAATTGATAGATTTGTATCATGTGAGATCCTTGCAAGATGTTAAAATGTGGCTGAAGATGTATTGTGAGACCTTCCCCATGTGATACATCTTCATAGGGATGAGTTAAAGACCAAGTGTGAGAGTTTGTGCTGCAAATCTAAGAAGTGCAGCCCAGCTCAGGAGGAGGAGGGGGAGCTATGGCATCTTTAAGCTGTCTGTGGGACCGTGGGCTGCTCTGTGGCCAGAAACATAATTTAAACAGCCCTTGTGGCCTAAGTTATGATAACCTCCCTGAGCTTCTCTATGGGCTTCAGGGCTGCCTGGAATCTCTGTTGTGCTGTGGCACTGCTTCTACCCTAGTTCCACCTCCGCCAAACCCCCTGCAGCAGGCTTGCGAGGTGGTTCTCAGAAGGCAGCCTTACAACTGTCTTTTTCAATACCTGTGCTGGGAGAATCCTCTCCCAGCCAGAACGGAGGCTTTTAGAGCCCCTTTATGTCATCCTGGCCCTTTTATTTGGCATAAAGACTTAGCACTCTAAGTTCCAGCCTTGCTTTTATGCTTTGAAGCCAGTCTCTTGTGCATTTAAACTCTTTTAAAAATAACTTTTGTTTCTGAATGTAATAGAACATATACAGAGAAAGGAAACCATGCTGCAGCAAAATAAGTGAGGAAGCGACATCCTAGTATTACTGCATCCTAGCATTACTGCATGTTACTTTTCCATGTGTTCCAGTGTATTATGACACCACATTATGCAGAAGAGTAATGAAAACATCGAAAGATCGCTTGCTCAGATCAAGTAAAAAACCAACCACATATTAATATTAATCCAACTAGTACTACCAAAACCAAAACAGAACATCAGCCCCACCAGCCACTGACAGCATGTCCATCAAGTAAGTATCAGGTTAGAACATGGAGTACTAAAATGTTGAGTGTTTGCACTATGCTGGTTAGGGGGATCCACCAAAAGATTTGGAAAATACAATTAGTAAATCAGAATAGTCCCAAATACACTTTGAGCTCTTTAGATGACAGAAGCTAGAAGTCCAGAGTACTATTGTTTTTAATGGTCAATACTACTACTCAATATATTTAAGCACAGTACCACACTGGGGGCAGAGCAGAGCCAAACAAAGCCAAGGGAAGCTCTAGGGAGGTGTCCTGTCTCAGGAATTTCTTCCAGAGCTCTGCACAGCGAGAATACACTTTTCACTTCTGCCTTTCAGGTGATGCAGCATATTCCTTCTGCAGCACCAAACCTATTCTATGGGCTCATCCAGAGAGGATGCTCAGCCATGCCTTTACCTCCTTTCACTCCCCATTGCTTTCCTTGGGACATCATGGGTCCCTAGTGACACATGGAAAAATCCAATCTCTGAACTCCCTCAGGGCAAGGACTGTGATTGTGTAAGACCCTCATGTGGGATTTGCAAAAGTGGGGAGCATACTAGTGTGCTCCTTGCCACCAATGTCCCTGAATCTGGGTAATAAGAAGAAATCTACTCTTGGGGGAAGATCATGTTTTTCTACGAATTTCACTCTTCCAGAAAATTGGCCATATTTTTTCCTCAGAGAACATTTCTAGCATTATTAATGAAGAGCTGCCTGTTGTGTATAGGCTAAAGTAATGCAGTTAAAAATTAATTTAATTTAATACTGTAACAGAGGCTATATTTAAACCACAGACAAGCACAGATAAGTTGATTAAATTTGGGTAATAGAGAGGGAAATGATGAATAAAGGACTTTAAAGAAGATATTTATGGAAAAGCTATATTTCTTAATTGTGAAATGTATTACTTCACACATATACAGGTGATAATTCACACACAAACACCACAGAGAACACATTCCTTCACTAAGTATTTTACAGTGAGTGCATTATCGGGTTATCAGCCAATCATGGTCATTAGCAGGTCCACTGCTCTATAATCATCCTAGTGATGTTTATTTGCCTTGTAATAATGATTAACTGACAAAACAATTACCCATGAGATGCTAAGTCAGCAGGGCAGCATTTAAAAAGGAGTAAAAATTATTTTGTTAATTCAAATGCCAATGAGTACATTAGATGGCTCTTGTTACAACAAGAATATTAATTTTTTGAAGAAAGTGAGATTTTGTTTGTTTGTTTTCCAGCCATATGAAAGCAAGTGACACTAACAATTGAGGGTGTGGGAAAAAAATAACTTGGTTTAAACAGGGATTTGAAATACTTTGGATGGATGATAGTCCAACAGAAGAAAACACCACATTAAAAAGCTAATGTTTATCCTCTTGACCGTGGATATTGAAAAATGATTAAAGTTAAAATCATTAATCACTGGCCAGCTGTGTCAAACTAGCAACATTATAGTTAAAATAAAGAAGGAGTTGTTCATTATATATAGTACTATTTTCAGCAAAAGAAGTCTTTCAGGCTGATAATTTTCATATTTTGTCTTGGTCTGAGAGCAGAAGTTTTTGCCAAGTTTGACAGACTTTAAAACTACCATACAAGAAATCCAGGCTCAATTCCTAGGCCAAAAGCATGATCCTGCTCTTTTTTATATCAGTACAAACCAGGAACAAATCCAATGAAGTCTATGGAGTTATAACTGTGTGTAATCAATGTGAGATCAGAATCAGGCCCCAAGCTGGGTGGGATGTTCTGCAGGAAAGGAGATGGCTTGCAGTTTGCAATTCACCCTAGTAGGTGATAGACTGTAAAGAGAGTCTCAACCAACTCTCCGTAGTCAAGGTAAGTTACTGGGATAGGAGGCCTAGTGGTAAAGTGCTCCTCCATTAAGTATTGGGAGAAAAATAATCCATTGTCCAATACCAGTTGTGAGAAACTAGTTAACAATAATCATTTGTAGCCTGACTTCAGTATTTCTTTTGGGGGACTATATTTTACTCTTCTTGCAAGAGAGATAGATTTAATGGCTTAATGGGTCTTTCCCACTGTGACAGTTCATCATCCAACTGCTGCCTCTTTTCTAGCCACAAATTGCTCTGAGACCTTCTTCTGATCAAAACACCTTGTGCAATTTATTTACAGTGCTCTTTCCACCACCCTTACAAGACTTGTGCAGCTCTCTTTTTACAATAGCACACATGCCTTAGCTCACTCAGCGAAGGAGGGTGGGGAGGAGCCAAAGGTATCTCCCTACTCCTGGCTCTGACTTTTAGAAGCCTGTCAGTCTCTCTTCTCTCCACAAGCACTTCCTTCCTGTGCCCTTTCTACCTTCTGGGTAAAACTAATGGGTTAATTAGCCTTGTAGCTCTCCTCACCCATCCCCAATCTATCATGTAGACACAGCTTTGCCCTTCAGCTTTACTCTGGAGCAATTTAATGATGAGAGTGCCTGTGCAGCTCCTGTTGCCCAGCACTCGGTCACACCCACCAATGACTATTATGTTCATATTTGTGTTTTGGACAACATCGTAGGAATCTTAGTGAAAGTTTGCATGAGTCACAAAGGAATTTCAAACTCCAGGGGTCATTTTTATCTTTTCTATGTTTCACAAATTATGGTTGGTTACAGTAAATATAGACTTTTTCAGCAACTGGCAGACATGTGCAGTAAAAATGTAAAAAACAAAACCAAAAATCAATGGAAAGAAAGATTACCAATACCTAACAGTGAATGGTTTCGAAAATGTCACTGTTAAGTACCACTTAGCTTGTGAGCACAACATTGGAATTGGGAGTATGAGAAATCTTATGTGTCCCAATTGCACATGTGCAAAAACGTGGGCACACAAATATAGAGGCCAACATGTGACAACTCTGAAAAACTTTGCCAATCAAAAATGAGAAACTCACCTATTCACCATTTCCTAATTTTTACTGCTTTACCACGAGTAGACCAGATATTTGTTTATTTTACAGAAGGAATAAGCTTGGTCCTTATATGATTTGTTTAAATTACATTAACATTTGTTAAAAATGGTTAAAACAAGACCTCAAATCTGCCTTAATTCAGAAACAGTTCAATGCAGACTGCAGCAGACTATTCTCTGGTTATATATGTAAATTGTCAGAATGAGCTATTTGTGCAAGTCATCTCTTCAGGGATAGTGATACAGTTTAAAGATATTCGTGAATCTGTCATCTGGGGGTAAATTTATTGGGAACCTGGTTAGTGGAAGCCACTAAGAACTCATCTAAATGGGGAATTCATGGAGAAGAAATAGTGTGAAATAACTAGGGTGTGAAATTAAAGTGCAATAGCTATACCACAGAGTGCCTTTGAAAGTGGAATAACCTAATCAGCACAAAGGCACTCTTAGGCCTGGTCTACACTAGGAGGTTATGTCGAATTTAGCAGCGTGAAATCGAATTAACCCTGCACCCGTCCACACAACGAAGCTATTTAGTTCGACATAGAGGTCTCTTAAATTCGATTTCTGTACTCCTCCCCAACAAGGGGAGTAGTGCTAAATTCGACATTGCCATGTTGAATTAGGGTAGGTGTGGATGGAAATCGACGCTAATAGCTCCGAGAGCTATCCCACAGTGCACCACTCTGTTGACGCTCTGGACAGCAGTCTGAGCTCGGATGCTGTGACCAGCCACACAGGAAAAGCCCCGGGAAAATTTGAATTCCTTTTCCTGTCTGGGCAGTTTGAATCTCATTTCCTGTTTGGACATTGTGGCGAGCTCAGCAGCACTGGCAACGATGCAGAGTTCTCCAGCAGAGGTGACTATGCAATCTCAGAATAGAAAGAGGGCCCCAGCATGGACTGATCGGGAAGTCTTGGATCTGATCGCTGTGAGGGGCGATGAGTCCGTGCTTTCGGAGCTGCGATCGAAAAGACGGAATGCAAAGATCTACGAGAAGATCTCAAAAGCCATGACAGAGAGAGGATACAGCCGGGATGCAACGCAGTGCCACGTGAAAATCAAGGAGCTGAGACAAGCGTACCAGAAGACCAAAGAGTCAAACGGACGCTCCGGATCCCAGCCCCAGACATGCCGTTTCTACGAGGCACTGCATTCCATTCTAGGTGCGGCCGCCACCACTACCCCACCACTGACCGTGGACTCTGAGGATGGGATATTGTCGACAGCCACTTCCTCGGAGATGTTAGCGGATGGGGAAGATGAGGAAGGTGAGGAGGAGGACGAGGCAGTCGACAGAGCTTACAATGCTGATTTCCCAGACAGCCAGGATCCCTTCATCACCCTCACAGAGATCCCCTACCAACCATCCCCAGGCGTTAACCCGGACCCTGAATCAGGGGAAGGATCAGTCGGTAAGTGTTTTAAACATGTAAACATTTATTTTGAACAGAACAGAAATATTAACAATGGGTTTTTCATGATTTGTTTGCCTTAGGCGCTCTACTTTTTAGTCCTTGCCAGTGCAGCTACTGGAAAAGAAGGTCTATATGTCCGGAGATAGAGCTGAAATCTTCATGGGACAACTCCACGAAGCTCTCCTGGAGGTAATTGGAAAGCCTTTGCATGAGGTTCCTGGGGAGAGTGGCCTTATTGTGTCCTCCGTGGTAGGAAACTTTTCCTTGCCAGGCTATCATCAAGTACTCTGGGATCATTGCCTTGCAGAGCATGGCGGCATACGGCCCTGGTTTTTGCTGGCTTTCACACAGCATGCATTCTTTCTCGGACTCAGAAATTCTCAGCAGAGTGATGTCACTCATGGTGACCTGCTTAGAATTAGGGGAATGTTACTATTGGGACTGCTTGCCTGTTCCTTTACAGAACTGTCACCGGTGGTTTACAGCCACGCAGTGGAGGCGGGAGAGGGGCAGCATACAGGGATCTTTCCCGGGGACAGCCGCGAAGGGGTGGGACAGGGGCAGAGTTCATGCTTGCCGGATTGCTGGCAGCAGGAACTGCCCAACGATAGGAGCATTGCTTTGAACGTGAAAGGAGGGCACTGCTATAATTTAAGTTTTAAGCAGCCAAAAGTCTATGGCTTACCATGTCAGCCTGCTACCCGAATTCCGCTGTCCTGCCCCGCTTGTCTGATCTCCACTGCAAGACCCCAGGCACTGAATGCGAAGGCCGAAAATTTGACCTTGTCCTGAGTGCGCATGTGATAGGTGCTGTGCATGGTCTTGTTCACAGAGAAAGACTATGTTCATTGTTCACAAAAAATTATCTTTGTGAGGAATTCACTCCCTTTTTCCCATCCCACAGCTGCGACTGTCTCCCGACCTATCCTGGCATCCCCCTCGCAGAGGCTGGAGCAGATTAGGCGGAGAAAGAAAAGGACACGGGATGACATGTTCTCAGAACTTATGGGCTACTCCCGAGCCGATGTGGCCCAGCAGACCCAGTGGAGGGAGAACATGTTGCAATACCAGCGAGCACACAGCGAACGGGAGGAGAGGTGGCGGCAGGAAGACCAGCAGGCGACTCAAACGCTGCTTGGACTAATGAGGGAGCAAACGGACACGCTCCGGCACCTTGTGGATGTTCTGCAGGACCGGAGGCAGGAGGACAGAGCCCCGCCACAAACTCCCATACCCCCCTCACCCAAAGTCCCAAGAAGGAGGGGCGGCAGGGGCCGTGAAAACTGTCACTCCACCCCTGCAGACAGCTCAAGTACCAGAAGGCTCTCATTCCCAAAAATTTGATAAGTCCTTTCCTTCCCCCCTCACCCAAGCCCCCGTCCCAGTTTCAGCCCCTAACCGTGTAGTTGCTAATAAAAGATACATTTCTGTTAATTACTGTTTCCATCATGTTCTTTTAGGGGACAGTGTGTTTGAAGGGGGGGAAGGGGGTTAGTAATTGGAGAGGACAGTCACCTTTACCAGGGTACAGACACGGGGGCAGGTTCAGCAGAAGGTCACACGCACATACAGTCACTAGGCACACTGGTCAGTCTGGGAGGTGGTTTTCATGTTCTATGTGGGGGGGCCATGTGACTTTGTGGCGGGGGAGGGCGGATAGAGATCTTATGCAGCGGTCCTTATCCTGGATCACAGAGCCACGCAGCAGGGGATCTGTAACCGTCCTCCCCCGCCACAAAGTCACATAGCCCCCACACACAGAGTCCCGAAAAGGAGGGGTGGCAGGCTCCATTGAAACAACCAGTCCACCACTGTGGACCACTCTAGGAGCAGGACCCTGTCATTCCTCGAGTTTAGAAGCGTTCTTTCCATCACTACACCTGCGTCCCATTTTCAACACTTTACCGTGAAATCCGTAATAAAGAAAACGGTGTTCATTAACAAAGTTCCATTTATTTTATTTTTAAATGTGTGTTGGAAGGGGGGGAATGGGGTGAACAGGGTATGTAGCTGCAGAGGATAGTCAACAGTAAGTGGGTAAAGAAACGGGGGCAGGTTCAGCTTCTCTTTAAACAAACTTAATAGTTAGAGGTTACCCTGCTCACTGAGGAACCTAGCTTTCAAAGCCTCCCAGATGCACAGCGCATCCCGCTGGGCTCTTCTAATCGCACGGCTGTCTGGCTGGGCGTAATCAGCAGCCAGGCTATTCGCCTCAACCTCCCACCCCGCCATAAAGGTCTCCCCCTTGCTCTCACAGAGATTGTGGAGCACACAGCAAGCTGCGATAACAATGGGGATATCGGGTTTCGCTGAGATCAGAGCGAGTCAGTAAGCTTCTCCATCTCCCCTTGAGACGTCCAAAAGCACACTCCACCACCATTCTGCACTTGCTCAGTTGGTAGTTGAAGAGTTCTTTTTCAGTGTCCAGGGCACCTGTATAAGGCTTCATGAGCCAGGGCATTAGCGGGTAGGCTAGGTCCTCGAGGATCAGTATAGGCATCTCCACATCCCCAACAGTTATTTTCTGGTCCGGGAAGTAAATACCTTCCTGCAGCCATCTAAACAGACCAGAGTTCCTGAAAATACGAGCGTCATGAACCTTGCCCGGCCATCCTACGTTGATGTTTGTAAAACGTTCCCTATGGTCCACCAGTGCTTGCAGCACCATTGAAAAGTAGCCCTTTCGGTTAATGTACTGGCTGGCCTGGTGGTCTGGTCCCAGGATAGGGATGTGAGTTCCATCTATAGCCCCACTGCAGTTTGGGAATCCCATCGCGGCGAAGCCATCTATGGTGACCTGGACGTTTCCAAGAGTCACTACCTTTGACAGCAGTAGCTCAACGATTGCGTTGGCTACTTGCATCACAGCAACCCCCACGGTAGATTTGCTGATGCCAAAGTGATTCGCGACTGACCGGTAGCTGTCTGGCGTTGCAAGCTTCCAGAGGGCTATGGCCACTTGCTTCTGGACAGTCAGGGCTGCTCGCATCCGGGTGCCCTTGCGCTTCAGGACAGGGGACAGCAACTCACAAAGTTCCAGGAAAGTTCCCTTCCGCATATGAAAGTTTCGCAGCCACTGTGATTCATCCCAGACCTGCAGCACTATGCAGTCCCACCAGTCCGTGCTTGTTTCCCGGGCCCAGAATCACCATTCCACAGCATCAACATGACCCATTGCCACCATGATGTTCACGGCGCGGGGTCCCGTGCTTTGTGAGAGGTCTGTGCCACTCTCAGACTTCATGTCCTCACTGCGCTGCCGTAGCCTCCTCGCCCGATTTCTCAGCATCTGCCTCTGGAAAATGTGGATGATAAGGTGCGAGGTGTTGACAACGGCCATAACTGCAGCGATGGTCGCAGCGGGCTCCATGCTCGCAGTGCTGTGGCGTCCGCGCTGTCACTCACCAGAAAAGTGCGCGAACTGATTGCCCGCCGGCGCTTTCAGGGAGGGAGGGCGGGAGTGACGGTTGGATGACGATGGTTACCCAAAACCACCCTCGACACATTTTTTTCCCCAGCAGGCATTGGGTGCTCGACCCAGAATTCCAATGGGCAGCGGGGACTGCAGAAACTGTGGGATAGCTGCCCACAGTGCACCGCTTCCAGTGTCGACGCTTGCCCCGTTAGTGTGGACTCACAAAGTTGAATTACTGTCCTTAGTGTGGATACACACGTTCGACTTTGTAATTTCGATTCCACATATTCGATTCAAGTACAATGGAACTACTCTCGTAGTGTCGACATACTCTTAGTGCAGAATAAGAGTGTCCACACAGGGAGCTAGTGTAGAATAGCTATTCAGCAATAGCGATTCCACAGTAGCTATTCTGAGCTTTATCCCCATGCAGATAAGCCCCAAGTAAGTACTAAAGCCCATTTGAATAATTGGATATGATCATCTTTTTCCACAAAGCTTTGAGACTCTCAAATAGTAATAAACATTAAAAGAGCCCATTAGAGGAGAAATTGTAAGACTGTCTAGGCTTGTGATGTTTCAGGTTACAATGTGATTCACTTATTTTCTGATGGCTCTGGAGAAACAACAACTGTCAGTTGCACACTGAGTCAGAGCTAAATGATACCACATTAGAATAGAAGCATTAGAGCGAAGAGGAAGCACAATACGCTTATGGACAACAGCCTGCTTCAATAAGGAGACAATTAACCATTAAAGTGGATAAGACTTACCGGTACTTACTTCTAAGGGTGTTGTGAGCTCTAATAATTCATGCTTGCAAAGCATTTTGAAGATGCAGGGGAGGAAAGCTGCCATATACAGTAAGTACAAAGTATTATTATTGTAACTTTCTTATTATAGTTAATCTGGCTATTAGGGACAAAAGCTGAGGTTGCAATACCGGCATTACTAAGATGACGCCATGGTATTCATTGTCATTAGCAATAAAAAAAATCTTCACTCAACAGAACATGAAAATCTGGATGGTTTGTCATAATTGTTACCTCATACTAACATCCATGTTTTATCTGTGAATCTTAAAGCTATAGCAGTCAATATAGAGCAAAGTGGGGCAGGGAAAATAATCAAAAGCAGCTCCCATACTTTGTATGATTATTTGCTGGTAATTGTGATAGCCCTCAAAGGCTCCATTCAGAATCAGAGCCCCATTAGGCTAAACTCTGTACTAATACATTAAAAGACACAGTCTCTGAAGAGCTTATGATCTATTTTGGATCAAGGCACAGCAATAGGAGGAAGGGAGGAGGAAGGTCACTGATAAAGGCAATGGAATCATGCAGTTAGATTGGTGACATATATGCACAAATGGATGATTCCAAATAATCTGGATGCTTCTTTTTAAAAATAAATAACAAAAACTAGCTAACTCAAACCTCTGCTCAGTCTAGCCATTACTGGGCAAGAGGTTTCCTGTAGACATCAGAGCAATATGGGGTCTTGAGGAAAGACTTGAAGGGAGGAAATAGTGGCCTTATGGATTAATTCAGAAGGGTACCTGGCCACTTACCTCTTCTACACAAACCTCCATCAAGACCCACCTCAACACAGTACAGAATCACTTAATGTCACATTCATTTTGAATCATAGAATATCAGGGTTGGAAGGGACCTCAGAAGGTCATCCAGTCCAATCCCCTGCTCAAAGCAGGGCCAATCCTCAGAGAGATTTTTGCCCCAGATCCCTAAATGGCCCCCTCAAGGATTGAACTCACAACCCTGGGTTTAGCAGACCAATGCTCAAACCACGAGGCTATTCCAGACAGGTACTCTGCCCCAAAAATGTCACTGTGCCACAGACATTTGTCCTGCAAGCTGTCTCTGCACTACAATAGCTGTCAGTATCAAGCTGGAGATTTTGGAAGCTGGAGGGGGGAAAGTTGGGGCTTTTGGAAGGTGAGGAGAAGGAGTTTGGGAACTAGGGAAGGATTTTGGTACTTGGAAGAACATGCTTCTCTTCTTTCCCTCCTCATGTTGGATTTTCCACTCTTCACCCATCTGTAAGGGCAAATATTCAGCTCCTGTACAGCCATGTTGACAGAGTTAAAGCTTCATGCAATGCTCCCCAGATTACTCCTTTAAAAAGATGGAAAGAGGCTGTCCCCTGCAGCATAGAGGAGCTGAGCACAGCTTAGACAGAGGTTTGTGGGAGTTGGAGAAATGATGATAATGCAGGTAGAACATTCTGACCCCTCTCAGTGGCGTAGCCAGGTTCTAAGAGCAGGGGGATTAAACATAAAAAAGGCGCCCCCCCTTGGCTCCTCCTCTGGCCAGGCCCCCCTTGACTCCTCCTCCGGCCGCTCCACGACCCCCCCCCCCGCTCTCCTGGGGTCCACTCCACGCTGGCCTCCCCTCTGCGCTGCTACGGTGCCGAGCACCCCCCTTGCCGGGTCCCCCAGGCGGGGGGTGAGGTGACACTCCCACGTGCCCCAGGCCAGGCCGGGCCAAGCCGCGGTGGGGTCCGTGTCCCTTTAAGAGCGGGGCTGGGCTGAGCCGAGCTGGCGGGGGGTGGCTCCGCTCCCCTCTGAAGGCTGATGCCGGTGCCTGGGCTGAGAGCCAGGCTCATCTCCTGCACCAGGTCCGGGTGGGGCTTTGCTGTGCCCAGCACCGCCCCCCCCACCGCAGAGACCAGCCCCTTCCCCACCCATCTGTAGGTGTTTAGCACCGGCCGGCAGGCCAAGCTTCAGAGCGGAGCGTGGGCTCCGCCTGCTGGTGCCATGCTAACCCCTAACTAAGGCACACTGCTTTTGGAAAATGTGCTGAGGGGAAGCAGCTGCTTCCCCTGCACCCCACTAGTTACGCTACTGAGTCCCCTCTGCCATCCCTGTCTGTTCTCTTCCCATAGGCAGATTCCTGATCCAGTGGCAGGTTCTCCACAGTGAACATGAGAGCCAGGGGGAGAGGTGTGCCCGGAGGATCCTGGTGGAAAATCTAGCATTCAGGACATAGTCCCTATTCAGGCAGAACTTCAGTAGCAAGTCAATGGGACTCTGCCTGAACTGTGCCGGGTTAAAACTGAGTGAATAGCTCAGTAATTGCCTTCAGTGATGGATGAAGTTTGGAAGAGCATTTGACATGAATTCAGTGCTGTCCACAAAACCAAAGGATCAGATCAAAAGAAGGTGACAGATATGAGATGACACATTAGTTTAGTGAGTTCTGTTCTAAGAGGTGTTTGCCCTCTTGGAGTCTGTTGCATGTAGGGGGCTAGTAATAAAGTCTCCAAAAAAAAAAAAAAAAATTCTGAAAGACAGAGTCTCAGGGCTTTAAATAATTTTTTTACTGTCATGGCTTGACGAAAACCCAGTAAGCAGTATTTCAAATTAATAGCAGCACCCTGCATGTCAGATTTCATTGACATTAAAGAAGTTGTTGACTCAGTGTACTTTCCCATATTCCAGGAGATTTTACAAGTATGGATTTTCTCCCCATCTACACAAATACATATAATTTCCAGGCCCGTATCTGACAACGGTTACTGTTCCGTTAAAATAAACCGCATGGAAAGGCTCTAAGATGTGACATAGGATAGGAACAACAAAGCTATGGACTCTATTTGGCTTCCCCCTTCCCACACTTCTCCCCCAGATTAGAGACCTTTTATTCCAATACATATTAACCTAGACAACTAATCATCCTCCATCTTGGAAAAACTTCCTCACAAACTCCCTAAAGTATGCTTAGGGATTCGAACAGTAAATTGCTATTCTCATATTGGCCACCAAATGGCAACAAGCATACCCAAAATACCCACAACATTACATTCCTCCCCTTTAAATTATTAGTAATAATAAATTTAAAAACACTAACAACATCAACAACAACAAATCTTAACTGAGAGGTTGGGGTAGACTATCCTAATCCTCAGGCTATTACAGGCAATTATTCTGCCCTCTATAGCATAATTGCCTTACTACTACAAGTCCACTCTGTCTCTAGGTTTGGGAGATTTTCTGGAATGGCACAATGGAAATATCCATAGTCCTTGATCAACAGGAGGTGCAGAAGGGCTTTTTGATAATACAGCCATCTCTGCAAGCTTAACTTTCAAGTCCTCTGTACTAGCTGATATAGTGTCCTCAGCAATCTGACTAGAACAATTGGATAGTCTTATGACTCCGTAACACCTGGTACTTCAAAATCCGAATGAAAATTCTCTACTGGTAACACCTCTTGGTACTGCAGATGAACCTCATTTTGATATCTATGAATGTGCTTGCTATCTGATAGCTCTATCATCCAATAAACTGATCCCACATGTGCTGTGATGTGATCTGATAACCCGTGAGGACCATTGAAAAAATTAAGAGCATATACTTCATTATGTATACGTAATGCTATTGGTGATGCTTGGACATCATAATATAACTTTTGTGTTTCCTGCTCTTCCCTCACCTTATTAGCTTCATTAGGGTGGAGAGAGTCAATATGACCTCCTAGCTCCCTTCACATTAAAGAGTTCTGCAGGGGACTTTCCTGTTGTGGCTTGTGGTGTGATTTGATACTGGACAAGAAATCAGGCCAGTTTTGCTTCCATGCTACCATATGTAATTTTCTTCGTTCCCTCTTGTATGGTTTGCACAGACTGCTCTACTAGGCTATTTGAAGGCTGGTATGGCACAGTTCTAGTGTGATAGATGCTATTTTTTTCACAAATTCCTAAAATATAGCACCAGTGAAGTGAGTACAATCATCACTCACCACTGTCTCAGGCAACCCGAACATGGAAAATGTAAGTCAACGTTTATCAATTGTAGCCTCACTCATAGATGAGGGCATTATGTGTGCCACAGTCTCTTTTGAATGAGCACCAGTTATTAATTAAAAATGTTTCCCCATAAATGGACCAGCATAGTCTACATCAGGGGTCGGCAACCTTTCAGAAGTGGTGTGCCAAGTCTTCATTTATTCGCTCTAATTTAAGGTTTCGCGTGCCAGTAATACATTTTAACATTTTTAGAAGGTCTCTTTCTATGAATCTATAATATATAACTAAACTATTGTTGTATGTAAAGTGAATAAGGTTTTTAAAATGTTTAAGAAGCTTCATTTAAAATTAAATTAAAATGCAGAGCCCTCCGGACTGGTGGCCAGGACCTGGGCAGTGTGAGTGCCACTGAAAATCAGCTCATGTGCCGCCTTTGACACACATGCCATAGGTTGCCTACCCCTGGTCTACATGAAGCCTAACCCAGGGTTACTAAGGCCACTCCCATTAGTGCAAAGGAACTTTCAATGGAGCATGGTGGCTGGATTTGCAAACCACACACTGTTGCACAACTGTCTCGATTTCTCAATCCATTCCCGGCCACCACACACAACTACAGGTGTGCCCCTTCATGTGTTCAGTGTCAGTCCTCCTGCTCTGCATCGTACTCTTTCATTTTTCAAAATCCAGCCATTTTTCTTTGCACTAAAAAAAAAGGTTGTCACTTACACTGTGTAGAACTTGCTGGTGGTTGTTTTCAGTTTATCTGTGTTGTCAGTGAAGTATTTGGAGACCCCAAACAGATTAGAACTGAAAAAGGAGATTTTATTCCAGTACAGGTTTACCTAAACAACTAATCAGCCTTTATCTTGGAAAAACTTCCTCACACATACATTGGCGCATGCCAATAACAAAAATACTCCCAACATTACATATTCTTAAAGCAATTCTGTCAAATTATAGTAGTCAGGACACTTAGACCCACATTAAAAGAGGCAATGCATTATCATCTCTGGCATTTAAGGATTAACACCAAAAGTAGCTGATGGCTGGAGCAAGTTTGTGTGTCCATAGACATTTGTGCCATGGCAGGCATTTTTCCTGGGAAGGCCCTACCTTTTTCTGACACCGCTTTGGACAGTGGAAATTGTGACAGTGTACCCCATAAGGCTTTATGGGGGGTGCTCATAAAAGTATGTTTGATATAACTGGAATAGGGTTTTTCTACATATGCCATGTAACATATCTAAGTAAAGGTTATGATCTACTGGTTATGTTCATCCTATTTGTATGCAGGCACCATTTGTGTGTTCAAAGTTATGAACTTGACTGTATAATTGCTTGATTTCTAAGTAGCCTTAGTTAGAACATTTGGTCACTTCTTGGGAAAGGAATGTGCAAATTAAGTGCTCAATCAGGAAGCACTTAACAGACAAAAGAGCTTGGAAGACTCCAATCCACATAAGAAATCTACCTGAGAACGTTTAAGGTAGCATGTGGGTAATGGCTGCTACCTGCAAGTCCTGAGTGATGCATGGGCATGTGACTTGCCCATGTGATTCCGAATCTCCATTTTGTGAATGGATTCTACACAGGGTGAGGAGGGGGTCTCCACCCACAAGAGAAAGTCTATTTAACCCCCTGGGAGACCCCTCCATTTGGTCTTCAGCTGGCTAAAGAAGGAGCCTCTCCACCCCCCAGGATACTTGAAGGAAACTGGAACAAAGGACAGTAACTACAGGGGGGTGAGCGATTGCTGGACCCAGGCTAGAAGGAGATTAGTCTGTAAAGGGGAGCATTCTGGAACTGGTGAGGATCTTATCTGTATTTAGTTTGATTAGACATAGATTTGCGCATTTTATTTTATTTTGCTTGGTGACTTACTTTGTTCTGTCTGTTACTACTTGGAACCACTTAAATCCTACTTTCTGTATTTAATAAAATCACTTTTTACTTATTAATTAACTCAGAGTATGTATTAATACCTGGGGGAGCAAACAACTGTGCATCTTTCTCTATCAGTGTTATAGAGGGCGAACAATTTATGAGTTTACCCTGCATAAGCTTTATACAGGGTAAAATGGATTTATTTGGGTTTAGACCCCATTGGGAGTTGGGCATCTGAGTGCTAAAGACAAGCACACTTCTGTGAGCTGTTTTCAGGTAAACCTGCAGTTTTGGGGCAAGTAATTCAGACCCTGGGTTTGTGTTGGAGCAGACGGGAGTGTCTGGCTCAGCAAGACAGGGTGCTGGAGTCCTGAGCTGGCAGGGAAAATAGGAACAGGGGTAGTCTTGGCACATCAGTTGGCAGCTCCCAGGGGGGTTTCTGTGATCCAACCTATCACAGAAATATCTTGTGCTTCAGAGACATTTCCCTCTGAAAATACTCAACACAATTCCACTTTGTGCTTGTTGGTATGAACGCCGTTTAGGCTTCTATCCTGCAAGCCGATGTGTGCAGATAGATCCCTGGCTTGCATCTGAGTCATTCAAGTCAATGAGGCTCATGCAGTTGCCGGGGTCTACCTGTGAGCATAACAGTGGACTGGGGTCTTAGAGGGGCAATTCTTTTGTATATATCACCCAAAGGCTGAAAATAGGGTTACTGCATCACAGTACCTTTGTCTTAAACAGTTGGTGTGAGTGGGAATGCAAGATTTGATTTGGGTCAGTTCTTTGTTTTGTTGCACAGGGTTTTCCACTTTGCTTTGCATAGTCAATATTGCCTCTAGCATTAGAGTTGACATGCTTTATCCAATGTCACTATATCCATGGCAAGGCAATATACTGTGCCTGTAATGGTGAATATCACCTAAAAACATTACTGGAACAAAAGCATTTTTCTTTTAAAAGAGCCTGTTTTTTCCCTTTCTCTGTAAAATTCAACACTGATACTCAAAATAACAGCATATCTATACTTTAAAGGTAATGTGAGAAAGGAGTTATTTGATTTGTTAAAATTCAAATTAAAAACAATGAAGCATATGGGCTGAGAAAAAGAAGGATTTCCATGGCTTTGGCTATGACTAATTCTTATGTTAACCAGCTAAAGCAGAATTTATTTGAAGAATAAGTATCTGGCTTTTGAGTTTGGTTGACAATTACTGTAGTCCTCAAATTATGGTCATGGACCAGGGTAATCTGCAAAATGAAACGTTATGAACCCCAACCCATTTTTAAAAAGTACACAAAATATCAATTTACAAACACAAAAGACTACTGTAGGTAAACATAATAGATATTCATAAATACTCCAGGGGAAAATCTTGACTTCAATGGGATCATGATCTCCCACTCTGCATCTATATGTACTGCATCTCATATTCATTGAGCTATCCAGCATGACACATAATTTCCCATAGATAACAACTGCAAGTCCAAACTCTATCCATGTATATGAGAAGTTTAGACTATATTTTACCTTCCTCTTATCTAAATGATTTTCCCTCTGCCAACATGCTGCCCAGGCACTCTATTACTCTAAATCCATCTTGTGTTCATCGCAATCCTCCATAATTTTACTAACTGAAACATCAACGGACTTTGTCAATTCACTGTCCATTTCCTTCTCCAGATCATTATTAAATAGTGTTAATAACAGTGGTCTGCATACCGGCATCTGGGAATCTCTCACAACTAGTGCCTTTCCATTTGAGCAACGGCAGGCATTTTAACTGTGTTGCTTAAACAATTGACAATTCACAACAAGAATTTCTCCCTTTGTGATTATCTGTTTGCTTAATACTCTATGATGAACGATCTGTTTACAATGCTTCCTACCATAAACTTGATGAAACAAATGAAGTATTAAAGCTCATTTGTTCAGCAAGATCAGTGCATGTGATAAAATATGTTCAACATGAAGACACTGTGAGAACTTATTTGAAAAGAGAGGGTTTCTCTTAGTAATTGAGAGGGTGTCTGGGCTGTTTCTTTAAAACTGTAGCAGGAAGCCAGACAGGAGGGCACTTGGGAAGGTTCTAGATCAAAAATCTACAGTAAAGCGGGAAGAGACACAGACAGGGTAAATTTAAGGATAATACAGTTTATCTTTTTTTTGAATCAAGCTCCATTTTCAGTGTTAGAAGTGAGTGTCTCTTTTTTGTGATTCTTTTACCATTGTCACATGACACTAAAGGCCAGAGACTGCACAGAGATTGATGGAATCCTTTCCATTCTGCTGCTACTGAAACATCAGGAATGCAACAGTAACCCTGCCAGCTTCTATATCCCCCACATGGGGCTTTGGTTGACTAATCGTCGCAGCCACCACCCTTTCCCTCTTAAAGCTGTCACCAAACTTGCCCCCAAAAGACCCTCCCTTGCTGCCACACATGAAATACAGACAGATGAGAAGTGCTGTTCCCCTTGGTCCAATTCTACGTATTCATGACCCCCCTTCTTGTGATATAGAAGCGAACCTAATCTGCTGTTTACTGGGCCTTATACGGTCAGCAAAGTATATCGAGCCTGTGTCCCTAAATGACATCAACCTTTTCAAAGGATAACCAATATTTGGAAATTAGGAGTGATTAACATGGCACCATGGGACAGCTTATTAAAATTAAATTCTCTAATTATCTCATAAAATATATATCAGACAACCAGAGACTATTAAAATGTTCTCCAAGGAGAAGGATATATACAGTATTTTATAATAAAGGAAGCTTTGGCTGGTTGACTGCCATCATGTAATATCATGATACATTACTTTTTATAAGCATTAACTCTGCTTGCCTGTGTCTGGAGATTATCACAGAATTTCAGTGTTAAGGCAAAATTCAAAGATGAGGTCTAAGGGGAGTGTAATATTGCATCAGTAAGCGAATTATCAGGGAGGTAAGTTTCATTCTAAGATTGGGGTAAGTTTCATTCTAAGAATCTGGAAGAAGATGTACGTTACACAACCTCATACTGCTTTAAAGGCCTTTACACATCACTTTTAAATTTGGCCCTTAGAGAGTGTCCCTTCATAGTGCTGATTCTTCTTACCTTTTTAAGTAACCCATTGCCATTTGATAGCTCTCTGAGCTTTGTGATACAAGAAATGGAAAGGTTCAGTAGCACAAAAATAACATAGCCATCAATGCAAATTTTCACACTTTGCCCTTGCTGTGGAGAGGCCAGCTTTTTATAAGGTATAACGTGGTCCTTCAAGCTAGCTACATTTGGATTGGCAAATGCTATCAGTTATATCAATCAGTTTGTATATGAGATCCTTTCCTGTCATTGATTTTTTGTCACTTTTTATGTATTCTTCCTCCTCTTTTTATACTACTAAGATAGAGTGATGGGATGACCTACTTACAGCTGAGTGTGAAAAGAAGTAGCTTTTGGAGACCAGATGTTATGACTTCTGATCTGGAGCACTGGCAAGTTTGTGGAAAGAAAACAGATTCTTGTCCACATTCTGGACTAAGTTGGTGTAAGGAAATATTTCTTTAAAATAATATATAATGCTTTCATCAGCTTGTAACATCTTATGTTTTGCATAATCTTATCATAGTATGACTTGGTTAGTTCAATAAAATGTAACTAATTGAAAGCATTAATAAAATCCAGTTGGTTTGGGCATTTCCCCCAAATGTATAGCTAACTAAATTCTGCACTTGGAGGGTGGTTTACCAAACAAGTGAGCCTTTAAGCTCATCAAGGACCCAACCCTACTGAGTGCATTCTAGGAACTAGAGCTATACTCTATACAATACTCTAGTGACTATAGGTGGAGCTGGCAGCACCACCTCTAGTTAAGTTTGCTTGACACTTTCCATTATAAGTTCCTGTCTTCAGTTGTTTAAAGCTTTGCCAAACTTTAACCATTCAGGCTGAATTTTTTCATGCCAGATCTCTTCCTTAAGCTGATTTAAAAAAAAAAAAAAAGTTTCAGCAAAATGGCTTAGCTGTTTCGGAGAACAAAGTTAGGCAAAAATAAATTGTTTTACCCAAGTTCAAAAATTCTGATGACTGCTTAGTTGAGAAGCTCTAGTCTGTCCAGGCATAGGAACAGGGACTGGAAATTTGGCAAGGGGGTTATTCTGAGATCAGAGGGGTGCCTTTTGCTGTCCTGATGAAAATCCACCCAAATTTGACCAAATTATAAGTGTCCGAAAATCATTATTTTCACGTAGTCAGTAGAGGTTTGTTAAAGACTTGCAGCAAAATTCTCAGAAGACTCTGTTTGTACTGAGCATGCTCCATCGCCACAGAATTCACAGAGCAGGACTTTTATTGCAGTTGCTACCCCTACCTTCTGGGAGCTGCTGTGGTGCCCAGACTGTCTTTCCTGTGCTGTCCATGCTCCTGATACTGGTGCCCAACCTGCCTGACTTGAACATGGAGTGGTGAAGAGCAGAGGGGAGGGGTAAGGAAAAAGAAAAGGGTGAAATGGGACAGGTAGCAGAGGAGTGGACAGGAACAAGACTAATAGGACAGGCTATGAGGGGCAGAAGCAAAAAGGGAATGGGACAGGCTGGGAAGTGAGGGCCAGGAGCAGAGGGGAACAAAAGTTAGAGGATCAGGGATGGAAGGAGAAGGGAACAGGTGAGGGGGCAAGCTCTGGGGCAGAGACAGAAGGGGATAGACACTCACTAGAGAACTCTCCTCTCCAAAACCTGAAATAGAATCCAGGATTCCTGAGTCTCAGTATTCCTCTGCTGCCAGCATGTATCTGTGAAACCCCCTGGCAAAGCATGTGCAGTATTCTCCTTTAGTGGTTGGCTATCATAGAGGATAACAGACTACAACTACTACCAGTTAATCCATTAGCTCAAGTGGGAAAGGTCTGTGCTGTGGATTTGAAGGCTCCAACAGGGTGTGTAGTGAATAAGGCAGGGAACTGCAGGGATAGAAAGGATGGACTCATGGTTAAGCCAGTTGAAAACCACCTTGGCTTCTATCCCTGCCGCAGCTACAGAATTCCTAGCTGACAATGGCCAAGGCTTTCACAAAAGTTTTACAGTTGGCCAGTTGTGTTTTCCTTGTTTTCTGGGTGCCTGACACGAAACAACTGGGAGCTTATTTACAGAAGTGTTGCATGCAGACAGCTACAATTGAAGTCAAAGGGAGATGTGCTTTGAACATATAAAGTGCTATAAAATACTAAATACTCAGGCCCTAAGTGTCTCAAATTTGGCCTCCAAATTAGTGGACACACTGAACAATTTCAGCCTTATTCTCTGTGCCTCAGTTCCCCATCTGCAAAATGGAGATCATGATACAAGCTCACCTCCCAAAGGAGGTGTGAAGATAAATTCAGATCAACCACAACATCACCGGTTCATTCACCTGCACGTCCACCAATGTAATATATGCCATCATGTGCCAGCAATGCCCCTCTGCTATGTACATCGACCAAATTGGACAATCCCTATGTAAAAGGATAAATGGACACAAGTCAGATATTCGGAATGGCAATATACAAAAACCTGTAGAACACTTCAACCTCTCTGAACACACAATAGCAGATTTAAAGATAGCCCTCCTACAGCAAAAAAACTTCAGGACCAGACTTCAAAGAGAAACTGCTGAGCTTCAATTCATTTGCAAATTTGACACCATCAGCTCAGGATTAAACAAAGACTGTGAATGGCTAGCCAACTACCAAAGCAGTTTCTCCTCCCTTGGTTTTCACACCTCAACTGCTAGAAGAGGGCCTCATCCTCCCTGATTGAACTAACCTTGTTATCTCTAGACTGATTCTTGCCTGCATATTTATACCTGCCTCTGAAAATTTCCACTACATTCATCTGACGAAGTGGGTATTCACCCACGAAAGCTTATGCTCCAATACGGCTGTTAGTCTATAAGGTGCCACAGGACTCTTTGTCGCTTTTTACAGATCCAGACTATCAAGGCTACCCTTCTGATACTTCAGTAATGTTTGTGAAGCATTTGGATACTGCTGTGATGAACACCATAAAAAACCCCATGAGAAAATTAATAAATCTGTATTCAGTGCTGGGTTTGAATGGTGTGCAGTGGACCAAATCACTGGACCAAACATTGAATGATATGGATAAAAGAAATATCAATCACCCATTCACTGAGCACCATTCATCCTGTACACAAAAAGAAGCAGAGGTCCTGGGGAAAAAATAGCATGTGATCATGTAATCAAAGACTACATCATAATGCATATGCACAATGGGTTCAAATTAAGATTGAACAGGAAACCATAATTCTGGACTGTCCTAACTTTTGAGTGCTTGACTTTTGCAGCCTTTATGCTTTTTAATGTGTTTTGTTTTGTACTTGACTCAGTATCTGATCACTCTCATTATGTTATGTCAAGTGAATTAGTACATGGTAAAACTGCACATAACATGCAATGCCACTGGTTGAATTGGGTGTATTATTTCTTTTATGTGAAGTTGGAGGCATATAGGACATATTCTAGTCACAGCACATTCTCTAGACGAAGTCACGATTTGTTGAAAGTCACGTTCAAGGAAAAGGTGGATCTACTACTTGTATTTTACAGCTGTACCCCTGCTCTGTGAGTGTTTGAATAGATTTATGAAATGCACATTGTGTTCCCTTCCAGATTCTTGACCTCTCATAGTCTACAAATTTATTTCCCCTGGCATCAAACAGGGAATGATTAAACTAGGTGAGAATTGATTGCATTCATGTATTATAAATTAGCTCAAATAATTTTGGCTTGCATGTCTTGCAATGTTATGCTCAGACTTGTATCTATGTTTGCTTTTTTTATTTTTTGCTGAGTTAACAAAAGTTCATATGAGAATCAATGTAAAACAGAGATAAGATATCCTACTACCAAGACAGTGATTCTCCCACCCCTTAAACTGAATTCCATGTATAATCCCAGTAGACATTAGGCCAGCATTCTCCTGGATTTACTTTTCTCTTTCTCTGTATAATCAGACATCTGATTTGATTATAAACCACTAAAGTAGATTTGCAGTGAGCTGTTTACCAAGGATGCAAACACTAGTCAACAACACACCCCATGTGATGGGCCATCTGAAATAGAAAAAAGCCAGCTAACTGTATCCCTCTAATTTGCTCAACAGGTTAGTATTGTGTTTGCAATTAAACAAAATTAATCTTCTGTCTGAGAGAGCTGAGCTGATGAGAGATGAACCACTTGCTCTGGGAGCAGGGAACATCCAAAACCGCTGTGCCTGAGTGGTGAGCATGATTTCTTAGGGCTTCAAAGTGCGGGAGAAGAAAGCAGCATGTGAGACGTACAATTGTGCTGTGGCTGTTGGAAAACCCCCACTTCAGTCGTTCATGAAGTGGCATTGTTTTCTGTATAGTAATCTTTGCAGGCTTTTGTGAGTGCCCAGGGAGTATCTTAAAATCCTTCATTTTGGAGAGTTTTGGTACATTAGAATAATATTTTCTAAATCTAGCTTTCCTGTTTGTTCTTGTTGCCCACATTGCTTCCCATTTTCATACTCCTGTGACATGTGAGTGGAGACAGAGAGGTTTTTTATTATGAACATAAGAAAGGAAGCCTGCATGGCAAAAATGTTCCTGAGCTCCGAGTGTAGTCCACAGAAGTAAAGCTGGAATACGCTGGGTTGGTTAATGTGGGCCCATATGATAGCTGTTACTCTCCCCTTATTAACCTCAACACAAAGATAAAGCAATACTTTTTCACCTCCAATATGAAAGTGCATAGGATTTTACAGGATTTAGGAACAGGAAAGTAGCAGCAGCAGAGCTAAGAGAGCCATTTGGGGCCCTAGAGTTTAGCGAAGGAACAGTCTCTCTGGATAATTGGGACCTCAGCGGCTTCCCCTTCAAGACACATGGCAGGAAGCAGGGGAAGAAGAACAGGAAATCAGGAAGCTAGAGCCAGTCCCTGGGAGCAACAGGAACTTCCACAGAAACAGCCAAGAGCAGCAGCAGGGCAGAGAGAGAGGCCCAGGGATTCATTGCTCCAAGCTGGTCATGATATTTCCACCTACTGATGGGCTGTGTGCTTTAGCTTCTCACCACCCCTCTTCCTCCCCTTTCTTACCATCCTCCCCTCTCTTCTCCCCTTCTTTCCTCCTAGCGCATCTCCTTTTCCATCTTTATGGTCTCTTTTCCCTTCCTTCCTCTCCCCCCCAATGCTGTTATTCCTATTTATTTACTCCTGCTCTGCCGTCCCTTCCTGCCTCGATAATAAAAATGCATAAATACAATTACATTTGAACAGAAAATATGCACCTAACAAGCAGTTCCCCATCATCACTCTGATCACTTTGCTTGCATGTTATATAGCTTCCCTCCCCCTTTGTCCAGTTTTATCTTTTTGGACTGTAAGCTCTTCACAGCAAGATCGTATCTAATACATTTGTAAAGTGTTTAGTATAATGGAGTCCTGATCCTGAGAGGAGCCCACTGGTGCTACCTCTGTCAAAGGGACATCTCTGCTGGCCATTCCCATTGAATATAATATTTTATAACCAAATGTTTTATCCAGCACAATTATTTTCCTCATAAAAACCAGAAGAACTGCATTATAGAGGCAAAGTCACTGTTTTGGCCTCTCCCTCCTGAACTTTCACAAGACAACTGCCCACATGTTACATTTAAAGCAAGAGTAATGAGTCAGGAGGTGAATAAGGAAAACAACTGAGTTTATTAATTAGCAATTAACTGAACAGGATCTACCAGAGTTCTACAGAAGTCCATAAATAAAATTCTCTCCTCTCTTCCTTAGCACTCTGGATTATCAAGTGATAATACCATTTGAATATGAATACACTCTGAATCAAAACAATAGATTGAAAGTAATTACAAAATGTAAAGTGACAGTCAAATTGTGAGATATTGCACTGTCCATTTGACTATATTAGCAATATTCACACACTAGCAGTAGCTCATTTTGTTTCTGTCCATGGGTTTTTTTTCTCTCTATATATGCTACCATTTCTAGGCTGCTATGCTCCTGTGCATTTCATATCGGAACTGCATTTGTTGGAAAAGCCATAGGGGAAAATTCAGATAGCATGTGTCAATACCACAACAAGTTCACAGCTGGGTTCCTATGCACCAGTTTTTCCCATGAGATTATGTGTGAATCAGACAAACCCAAGCCATAAAGCAAGGAGAGCTATGAGCTGCAGCAGGGCAGAGAGAGAGACCCAGACCTTCATTGTCCCTACATACCACTGGATTTGAAATCAGACTTTGGTCCTGTTCTTTTGTGCTATATGGGTTTTTTGGACCCATGCAGAGTATTTCTGCCAAAAAACAAACAGACAAACCAAACCAAAAACATCATCATGAACCCCGTTTCAAACTGAATTTGAAAGGCTTTGTACAGTGCTGCTTCCCAATTTTTTTAAAAAAATGTTGGGCCAAATTCATCCCTAGTGCAAGGCTGCTGAAGCCAAGGAAGTTACCCAAGGGATAAATCCAACTCATTATCTTATGGGACTCTGGTCTCTCCACTCAGGATTTGATTAAACCCCATTAGAATAAACTAGACTAATTCACAACCTATTGAGTCTGGGCTTTGTTTTAGTTTTGCTACTGAGGTGAGGGTCTATGCTTTAAATGGTGGGATTTTCAAAAGCACTCAAACATTGGCCCACGTCTTCTACCATTGACTTCATGGAAGTTTCATCATTCAGTGGGAGGGGAGTTAGGTCACAATACTGAGTGCTTTTGAACATTCTACCATAGTCTGCAGCACTCTCTCTCCCCCCCCTTCCTTAGCACTGGCCTTTTCAGAAAAATAAAATAAAACATAGTAAAAAGAAAGCTGGCACTTCAGTCTCCAGAGTTCTCCACTCAGCCACTGTGCCAAAAGCCATTTACCAATGCCAGCACGACTGTGTGAAACAAGTGCGCCTTCTTCTGTATTCAGGATTTCTGCCACAGCTTCCGTGCCCCTAGTGCCCCTTAAAGAACTTCTGAAAAAGAGCAAACTGCTATTAAATGCCTGTTTCAAAAAAGCCTGTTAAATAAACACAAAAGTGACAGTCCCTCCCCATTCTCCTGATCCCAGTGTTTCCATGGGCCAAGGAGTACGCTGCTGTTTTGTGGGGAGGTGATCACTTTCATTTCATTTTTACTTAGTAAAAGCAAAAGGCATTGCTGGGTTAATAATGCAGTTATTCAGTTTGGGAGAAAGGGGAGCAAAGAACAGTAAGAAAAATGATGAAATGCTGCCCTTCCTAAAATGAGAAGCTAGCCTTCCAAAAATCAATTGCAAAAAGTTGCTTTATAAATCTTCTTCAGTTGTCTACTCAGAACCTGAGATGTGGATGTCAGAAGCAGTGATGAAAGAGATTAAATAGGTTTACACTGACTTTGTGGAACAAATGTAATGGATCCCAAAGATTGCTATTAAGGACCTTGCTTACTAGAGTTGATGCATACAAAACAGCAACCTCAGAGTGATTGCTGTGATCTGTTCCTTCTATGTCCCAAATTTTGCTTTCCATAGGACAAGTAAGGTCCCAATAGTTTTAAAGGCAACCCCTCCTGATTTCTGTCTGTACATTATTAAATATTCCATATCTTGCCTTTTCTCCCCACTTTCTCTAGCCTCATGGATCCACATAAAGATCAAACACTTAGGTTGTTGCTTTCATATATCATTTGGTCCCACCTATCAGTTCCACTCTTTTCCATTATGAAAATGAGTGCCACAAGCACAAATAATATATTACTGGAATTCAAAATTCAGTAGAGGTGGTTAACCTCTGTATGCCTCAGTTTACTCACTGGTGAAACTAAAATTAACATAATACTTGCCTACCTTACAGGGATGTTGTCAGGATTCATTAGATAATATTTATGTAATGATTTGAACATAAAAGTGCAGTGGGATTAGTTCTGCTTTCAGCAGTAACTCTGGATTTACAGTGATACAAAAGAGTAGAATTTGGCACATACTATATATATTATTTTTATATTGGCTTAGGGAAAATAGATTACTCACATAAGTGAGCAGTGGAATAGTCCATCAGAATTTTAGGTGCAAACTTATCTCCTTCTTTATTAGTCCTACTGTATATGTGGGGACAATGCTTAGCACAACATGGGTACTACTGGAATATGGATACTAAACAATAAAAATGATCTGCACCTTTGCTCATGTGAAATGCCCTTCATTTGAAGGGATGATATTATGAGGAGTCACCAGACTGTTGGGAGTCATGTATGTACTATTATAAGTTCAACTGAATTCTTAGATAGCTCTTGGAAGAAATGCTGTATTAGTTGTGATGCAATTCTTTTTAGAAGCTGTTGTTTCAACATGAGGAAAGCTGGCTCACTGCCTGAGTCTTCCCGATTAGAATAATTCTTAACTGCCTATAGCAAACAAACAAAACAACACATATTGTTTAAAAATAGGCTTTTTTTTTTAATGTATGTTCAGTCTACTGTTCTAGCTGCTGAGCTCTTTAAGCATTAACCCTGAAATCTCTTGTGAGCAGCTGCTGCTGTTAAAGACTCCCTACTAGAATGTGTACTATCCAGTTTTGGGCACTGTCCTAACACAGATCTCCTCTTTCTTACAGAGTTCTTAAACTGACACCATGAAATGGAGCATAGGGATAGGGATGAACATATATTTTATACATATTTATTCATTTTTCTAAGGGGGTGGGGGCAGTGCTCCATATAAGCACCCAACTGTCAGAACCTCCATTTCTCAAGCACCATGGAATTGATCTCTGCATCAGCCTGGCACACAGGTCAGTTAGCATGGCAGACAGCTGAGAGTTGTGGCCAACCCATTTAAAAAATCATCAGTCAGGGCCCCGAAGTCATGAAACTTGTTTTAGAAATATGTGACTTTTAACAACAATAAATGTGGGGGGGCTTTTTATTTATTTTTTTAGTCTTTAGGTTTCACATTTTCAAGCTTTTTCTCTGCAATTGTAAAGACTAGAAACTTCAAGTGAAATCCTAGCTCCACTGATGTCATAATGAATCTTACTGTTGACTTCAGTGGGGCCCTTCCTTTTATAAACAAATGCTGAGATTGTCACATAACAACGTGACTCCAGGAGCTTTAGAAAAAAGCACCAAATATTTGGAGACTCATAATAGAATTGTAAGAACTGGCAACACTGTAAATTTAATACATAATGGGCCATCAATGGTAAACAATTTAAACAGATTGTGTCAGACTCTGCCAAATTCACAAAAGTAAATCCACTCCTGCAAGGGCTTCACCAGAATAGATTTTAACATGCCTTGTTCGCTTAAGAGATCTGTTTCAGAGTAACAGCCGTGTTAGTCTGTATCCGCAAAAAGAAGAACAGGAGTACTTGTGGCACCTTAGAGACTAATAAATTTGTTAGTCTCTAAGGTGCCACAAGTACTCCTGTTCTTCTTTTTAAGAGATCTGTGAGAGGGGAAGCATAGATTTGATTCCATATAAGACACCTTGGCCCTGATTCAGGAAGGTACTTAAGCATATACTTAAAAAAATCGCTGAATTGGTATGGTTTCCAGAATTGGGGTCCTAGTGAGAAATAAAACTAATGACAGTAGATGGGTATTCTGCAGTGCATAATTGCACTGTACCTCTAGTGAAGTGAGGGAAGCAGGTAACCCTGATAATTAAAACACAAGTGCACCAGGGTTTATGGGCATTTTTGCGCCCAAGCAAGTTCCCCCAATACAGAAATTTGTTTAGCTATTTGATAGGATATTCTAAAACAGGCATTTAATAGAAGTTTGCACTTTTTCAGCAGTTCTTTAGGGGGCACCAGGGGCACAGAAGCTGCAGCAGAAATCCTGAATATAGAAAGTGGCACACTTGTTTCACACAGTAGTGCTGGCAATGGTAAATGGATTTTGGCACAGTGGCTGAGTGCAGAACTCTGGAAACTGAAGTTCTAGCTTTCTTTTTACTATGTATTTGATAACATAGTGTTCATTACTTTTTTATTAAGAATTTTTCCTTGAGGATGTGAAACACAGGATATTTCATAGAACCAGTACCAGCAAATACTCTTAACAAAAATCCAGGGCACAAATTCCACTTGGGATTAAAAACTGCACAACATGTTAGCTGACCGAATGCATATAGGTTCCCAATCTTCATTTCCATTCCAATAATGCTACATTTAAATGCACCTTCAGTATCCCATTTAGGAATTTACAAGATTGTACAGCATAAACTATAGCTCAGCATGCAAATGCTTTCATCAACATATACATTTTAGGAGTCCATTCTCCCTTTGATGGGTGTATAATTCCTGTTTGCATTCATTTACATGCTTGCCCATAAGGAAAGAAGAGGTCTACCTTGTAGGTGAAATGTACCCAACTATCAGATTTTATCTTATATTGTAAAATCTATGGGACACTTAGCTCCCTTTTGGGCATTTGATAAATAATAATAATGTTAGTATCAGATCTATGAACCTATGGTATGGTGTTGCTATCATAATTTGTTTGGGTGAGGGATTTGTCTCTAAGGCTTTGGTCCACAGAGAAAATATCTTTTAAACAGGACAGTTACCCTAAGCAGAAACAAAAACCCAAGATTAAAAAAAATAGAAAATTAAAGAGGAGAGATGCAGATTGAGATAATTATTAGCATTTGTTATCAATACAGTATTAAGTGAATTATAGTAGCTTTTAAATATAATTTACAAAAAAAGTAGCAGAAAAGACTCACTCACTCCCGTAATCTGTCACATATTCCATTATTTCAGACCACTGGGTGACAAGGTTTGCTGTTAATATTAGCCTCTGATACTTTTAGATAACCTCGTTTGTCATTAAAAACTGCAGTATGACAAAAATGGTCTCTTTATCAAGGTCTGATTTTTTTAAAAGGAGTTCATAAAACCGGACTCTCCCCCTGACTTCTAGTAATCAGTCAGGGTGAGTGTAACTTCAAAGGAAAGATCGTTTAAAATTTTTAGTAACAATTTGAGAGTCTTAACGATAATAATTACTTGCATGATCTTTTCAGTAAAGAATTAATCTATTCATCTGCATTTGAGCAATTCACATAGCTCTAACTGCAAGGCAAGCTAATTTTTAGAAATAAATTGAGGGGCTCATCCATCAAGTTCCTAATCACTTCTTTCCTTTAAAGTGCTTGGTGTGCTGTGTGAGCTGTGAAGTACACAGCCAAGGTTCATTTTATTATTTCCAGTGGTTCACTAAAAGTCACCAACTTTATATTAAAAAAGCAAAAAAAAAAAAAAAAAGGAAACTTTATTGCACTTAGTTATCTTAAACTTATAATATCTTCGTTTCTTTTAACGATTAATGTTGCATCACTTTCCTGCCACAACTGAGAAAGCAACCAGTTCTTGTAAAGATATTTCAGAACTAAAAATGTATACCTCCCTGCCATAGGAATGTAGATACTGATAGAAAAGGAAACTGGACATTAGTTGGAGCTCTTTCCCTTCTATGTTTCTCAATCAAGTTTGAATAATTTCAAGCCCCACTGCAGTGAGAGGTCTATGCCAGGTCCTGCCTCCATATCATCTCAGCTATTGGCCTCAGAACAGCCAATGCTTTCCCAGCTGACGCTGCAAACACAATGACAGATGGCCCACTCCGACCTGATTTTCTGTGCTCCCTTTCAGATTGTTTTGGCACTACTGGCTGGCATTTCAAGTTGTCTGGTAATAAATTAAACCTTAAAAATGGTTACAGCATGGCCAAAAGCAATTCACGATGCTGTGTTTCAAGTGGTTTCTTCTCCAAAACTGGTATGTCTGTCTATCAGCATGCAAATTACCTGATGGAAAATCTGCAATGACAGGAGAAGCAACAAGCTTGCTTTAAATTAATTTTAAGCTCAGACCAGATATACCAGCAAGAGTCACAACCAACGTAAGGTAATGAGAAGGGGTTGGTTACCAGGTGGTGTGTAGGATAATTTTAGCAGCTAATGGGGAGGCTTTCCCCTTAGGGAACAGGAGGGAAGGAGTTGGGTGTGATTGTTTGTCATTAGTGGTGCAGGAAGCTTTGGTAACTAAGGAGTTTGGGACGCTGATCATTAAATGGTGCTTGCTTTTTGAGGAATCTCAATAGGGTTTGACCCATTGTTACTAGAGACTCAGAACTTTTGGAGATTTTGGTTAAGTCTGTAGTTCTAAAAAAAGATCTGTCAAGGTTTAAACCTTAAACAGAGGAGAAAAAAGGGGAATTTTGCTCCCTGGTCCTCCTCCCATCTCTTACACTGGGAGATGCTTCTATTCCCCCCCCCCTCGCTGATGTGCACTTTTGTTATTAATTATGATTCTATATTATAGGGCTTCATTCAAAGGGGAATTACAATGATAATGAAGGTGGTTATTTATTTATGTGTGTATGTGTGTGTGTGTGTGTGATTTAGTGCTCATTAAAGAGTGAAACCAATAACACCAATGACCTTCAACCCTGATCAGCAACATTCTTGCAATTCCAGTCCCAGCCCCCACGGGGCGGGGGGGGGAGGGGTGGGAAGAAGAGAGAGAGAGAGAGAGTGTGTGTGTGTGTGTGTGAGAGACACATTTGACAAGTGGAGGCAGTGGAAAAATAACAGTAACAGTTTGATAACCCTAGTCCACACTCTCTTTCTTTTCCATTTCATTTCTTTTTTTTAATTGGATTTTCTGTGTTATTGCCAACATGGTCATCATTTTCTTTCCATTCCACTCCTCCTCAAGGTTATTTGCTTTTATTTGTTTTCCTTGTGAACTACTTACATGTTTTAAAAATATATTTGTAATTCTCTGAGCCAGCATGACCTATTTAGGTGCTGCACCTGTTCATTTATTATATTTGTTTCTTTTTTGTTGCTGTTCCCAGATTTTTCTGGCCATGCCTCACTCATTTTTTCCATATACCTATGACTTACTATTGTGAATAATAATGAATAAAATAGTTATTTGTGGTACGTCAGTGTCAAGCGGTTAAGAGGTCTCTAACCCCAAAGTATTTATAAATTAGAGACACAGCTGAAAACCCTTTACAAACATGACAGAAACAGCACAGTGGGACGTGGCCATGAGAACTTACTTACTTTACAGAAAGTAGGTTATGGGTACAGATGCTCCCCGGGTTATGCAAGACCCGACTTACGCAAATTCGCATTTACGGAAAAAGTTCCGTAAGCCAGAAATAGGATTTTTGAGTTGCGGAATTTTTTGCGTAACGTACAGGTATACGTTTCCGACTTATGCAAAATTCGAGTTATGCAAGGCTTTCTGGAACGGAATGATTGTGTAAGTGGGCATCTGTAATTTTTTTGAGTTAGAGGTGGAAAAAAATTGACCACTTCATTTAGACCAATGGTTCTCAACCTTTCCCACTTTCATCTAGTTGGGATTTAGCCAGAACCCTTCTCCCATTTAACCAATTTAGAAATGTGGGGAGAACAAGGTGGTTCTGACATTTGTTCACAACCACTCTGAGAGTCATGACCACCAGGTTGAGAACCATGATTTAGACCATGTATAGTTCTTTCTTTAATGCTTTCTCCAGTCCAGTTTCAAATGTCTCAAACAATAGGATGTTGCCATTTGTCATAGGAGACTGTTGAATACCTTGTCTTGTTTAGCTTGCATTATATAAATTAAGCTAAACAGATTAAATCAAGAGGTCAACTGATCTAATTAATCAACATAGGGGATTTGTACAAATTTAACTAGATAGACTTACAATTGATTGATTCAGTTAACCTGGTGCAATTTTTCTTGTATAAACAAGGGCTCAATGTGGGGAATATCTTTCTGAATTATTTTTTCCCTCTTTTAATTTAACCATTTTACTCCTGGTTAGCCTGCCTTATAATCCCAATCAATAATTCCTCTCCATCTTTGGAGAACCCATAAGGACAGACATGTCACTTAAGGTGTGCATGCAACCCATGGACCTTCAGTTGGAGATTTTTGTTAGCAGTATTCATTCAGTCCATGCATGCGCCCTAGCTAGCCTTGTGCCTCATACCAAGGGTATATAGGACTGTAAAGGATGAACCCCACTCAGTTCCTTCTCTACTGCATAGTCCCTTGCAGATGGGACTCTGAAGCAGAAGGGAAGGAGGGTGGGTGGTGGAGCACCCAGAGGTACGCAGATCTTGAAGAACCTCAGTTACTGCACAAGGTGTGTAACCTCTCCTTCAAGTAGTGTCTCTCTAGGTGCTCCACTTTAGGTGACCTTAAGCAGTACCCTCTGAAGGCAGTGGGAGCTTCAGGACCTAGTCTAGAACTGTTTCCAGAACTGCATCTGCTCTAGAAACGTGCACTAAGACATAGTGTCTCAAGAGGGTGTGAACTGAAGCCCATATAGCATCTTTGTGGATTTCTGCTACAGGAACATCTTTCAATAGGACAACAGATGTGAACTGAGATCTAGTAGACTGGGCTATAGCCCTAGGAGGCCACGACACATTAGCAGCTGCACAACAGGAGAGAATGCAGCCAGAAACATACTTAGAAAGTCTCTGGGTAAACACTTTCATCCCTTTAACTCTGTCTGTGATAGACACAAATAGCCTCATAGAACTTGAAAAGGTTTAGACCTGTCCAAATAATGTGATGATTTAGTTGGTGTTGGTCCTGCTTTGAGCAGGGGATTGGAGAAGATGACCCTCTGAAGTCTCTTCCAACCCTAATATTCTATGATTGCATTCTCTTAACATCTAGGGTATGAAAGGCAATATCTTTCCTAGTCTGAGGCTAAGGGTAGAAAGCCAGCAGATGAACTGTCTGATTGATATGAAATTCCTAGATGACTTCAGGTAAAAACAGTGGGTGTGGTTACCCTTAAAGAAAGAAAGTATAGACGGGGTCAGCCATCAAACCTCCAATTCATCAATTCTTTAAGCAGAGGTAATTGCCACTGAAAAGTCAGTTTTCATGGAAAGGTTTAAAGGGGCACAAGAGCTAGTGGCTCAAAGGGAGGTTTCATCAGAGAATTCAAAACTAGGTTCAAGGCCCAAGTTGGAGCGGGCTCTTTGACATTTGGGATGTGGTTAGATAACCCTTTGATGAATCTGGAAGTTCAGCAGACACCTTCCACAGGAGAATGAAATGCTCTGATGGTTGCCAGATGAACTTTACTGGATCTCAGAGAGACTTTGTTTTACAATGAAAAGATATTCTAGGACCTTCGATAAAGGAGAGTTGTTATGAGATAGGCGATGGTGAGTGTACCAGTGGTAAAATCTTTTCCATTTCTGAAGGTAGACATTGCTGGTGGATTCCTTTCTACTATTTAACAGGACTTCTTGACCATCTCTGATTGTGGTGACAAATGTTCTCTGAATCCTGAGTGAGGGATATTGATGGCTGGCAGGTGGGCAATGTACCAGTTCCATAACCTGATTATCTCTGACCAGAGGGAAGGGGAACTTGCTTTCTCTTGTTGATTTATGTAGTACATACTTGTTGATTTATGTAGTACATACTGACCCTGTTGTCTGTCATTATGCAGATGGATTAATCTTCTATCATAGGGAGGAGTGGTGGCAAGCATATCTCAAGACCCTGAGTTTCAGAATGTTGCTAAGTAGGGCAGAGTCCTGGGTGGACTATCTTCCCTGAACAGTGTGGCCTTGGGTGGACCATCTTCCCTGGATGGACCATCTTCCTTGGCTAGTTTGTCGCCACACCTTAGGAGGAATGCTAAAACTATTGTGACAGTGAGAGGGAGATGGCTGAAGGGAACCCTTGAGCACATCTCGTCTGGATTCTTCCACCAGACCACAGAGGCTAGAACACAGTTGGGAAAAGAGTATAGTTTGTTCAGATTGTCTCTATTGGGGGTATAAACTGTCCTGAGCCAGGCTTGGAAACAGCGTAGATGAAAGCGAGTGTGTAACACAACAAAGATACATGCTGACATGTGCCTGAGAAACTGCAGGCATCATCTGTCTGTAACCTGTGGGGTCATTTGGACTCGTGTTATTAAGTACATCAGAGTGGGAAATCTGTCCGCTGGATCTTGATGGCACGGCATCAAGAGTGTCCCCTATAAACTTTATCTGCTATAGAGGTAAGAGGTAGGATTTTTCAACTGAAGGCAAAGCATGTTAAATAGAAACATAGCCCCCCCCGCACCACTGTTTGAACTTCAGTGTAGGAATGCCCTTCTAGAAGCCAACTGTCAAGGTAGGGGAAGATGATTACTTCCCATTAGCGAAGCTGAGTGGTGACTACCAACACAACTTTTATAAACACCTGAGGGCAGTAGAGAGCCTGATAGGAAGGACTTGATATTGATAGTGGTCCTGACCTATGACAAAGCATAGGAATCTCTTGTGAGAAGGATGTAGTGCAATGTGGAAGTATGCGTCCTGAAGGCTGAGAGTCGTGAAATAGTCTCCCAGATCCAGAGATGGAATTTTAGCTGTGAGTGTTACCATCTTGAATTTCTGTATGTGAACAAAGGTATTCAGCATCATGACAACTAGAATTGGCCCTCACTTAGTCTTCTTTTTGGGAACCAGGAAGTACTTGGAGTAAAATCCAGTTTCTCTGAATTGAGTACGAACTGGTTTCACAGGCCCTAAGTGGAGCAGGGGCATAGCTACAGGTGGGCCTGGGTGGGCCACAGTCCACCAACTTAGCATCCAGGCCCATCCCCCATTCATCGCTCTGTTCCGGCCCTAGTGCTAACCCTGCTCTTGTGGGAGAAGTTCAATAAAGGAATTAGATTCTGAATAGTGAATGTGGTTATATTTTGCCAGAATCATCTGACAATTAGCAATTCTGAACTGGAGGATGGCGGATTAGTAGCTTTTGTAAGCAAAGAGATCTAAGAGTTTTTGGCCTTTATCATGTGGTTTAGCTTTGGAATGGTGTTGTCTGCTGAGTTCCTTTATTGAATCCACAACTAAGGAGTTAGGGGCAGGAAACTGCAAGCACTATGACTACTCTGTCTCTGCCAGGGCAGTTGAGAAGGAACTGAGAGTGGTTCATCCATAGCAGCCCTACATAACATTGGTATGGGTAATGAGGATAGCAAGGGTGCATGTGCTTACCAAATGAGCACTGCTGCCAAAAATCTCCAATTGAAAGTAGTATACATGCACACCTCAAGTGGTGCACCCATAGGGACTCTACTCAAAGAAGAATATTAATATGGAACCCATTATTAATAGGGAAATAGTGCAGGGATGCTCCTCAATTTTGCCTCACCTGTGAAACAGCAAGAGAAACAGCAAGAGCAACAGCACTTCTTGCATCTGAAGAAGTGAGGTTCTTACCCACGAAAACTTATGCTCCCAATACTTCTGTTAGTCTCTAAGGTGCCACAGGACCCTCTGTTGCTTTTAGCAAGAGAAATGGTATCCTCACTCGGTTTCCCCTCTGCATTAGGCTACAGAGAACTTTAAAAACAGGGTGGAGGTTAGTTTGGATAGTTTGCCAAGGACACTGAGGTTCAAGGCAGTCCATCAGCCCATTGCTAGTTTACATTCTGACTCGGAAGGAAGAAAGCTGTACAGGACTGTAGTTTCTGCCAGAAATAAAACATCGTTACAATAACTTTTTCCTTGGATTATATTTGAGCTGCTAGATGTTCTGCAAATTCCTAATCTTGGTCTGGGCAAAATACATCATATTTTAATACAGTATATCTCAAGATTTTAGAGGAGTTTTTTTTTTTGTTTAACAAGATAGCAGAACAGGGACCTCAACTAAAACAAAACAGGTATTCAAGGTGAAACTATGCTTGAAGACAGCTCCACAGCTCAGGAAAAAAACCCAACAAAACAATTGTACTGTCAGCTGCACGAGAAATCTGTGCTGCTGCCTACATCTCCTCTCAGGGAGCAAAAAGCATTTGTAACTATGGCCTGCATATGCACATCCAATTAGCCTTACAAACTCCCAATGAATGTGAAATTTGTGATTACTGCTATTGTTCAGATCTTAATAAAATGTTATGGAAATGGAAAGACATTTTAATTGCTGCAACTGTGATTTCATTCACACTCTCCATCTTCTTCCAGACATTGTTTTTCACTCGCAGCACTGTAACCATTTGTTTCCTTTAACAAGTCCAAATTTGAAAATCCAGATCACCGTTGAAGGAGTATCTTAAAGAGGCAATAAAGAAACATGCTTATGGGTAGGCCCTACCAAATTTGAGGCCATGAAAAATGCATCCTGGACTGTGAAATCTGGTCTTTTGTGTGCTTTTATCCTATAATATACAGATTTCATGGGGGAGACCAGCATTTCTCAAATTGGTGGTCCTGACCCAAAGGGGAGTTACGGGGAGGAGGGGGTTCGCACAAGGTTTTTTAAGGGGGGTCATGGAATTGCCACCCTTATGTCTGCGCTGCCTTCAGAGCTGGGCAGCCAGAGAGTGACGCTGCTGACTGAGTGCCCAGCTCTGCAGGCAGCAGTGCAGAAGTAAGTGTGGCAATACCACACCTTGCCATCCTTACTTCTGTGCTGCTTGTGGCTGGGCTCCCGGCCAGCAGCTGCTGCTCTCCAGCTGCCCAACTCTGAAGATAGTGTTGCTGCCAGCAGCAGCGCAGAAGTAAGGGTAGCAGTACTGCCACCTCCCCTACAATAACCTTGTGACCTCCCCACAACTCCTTTTTGGGTCAGATCCCTACAATTACAACACGGTGAAATTTCAGATTTAAATAGACGAAATCATGTAATTTAAGATTTTTAAAATTCTATGACCGTGAAATTGACCAAAATGGACTGTGAATTTGGTAGGGCCTTACTTATGGGTCTTTCTGTCTAGGAGAGCTGATCTAAAAATAAATTCAAAATGTGCTATCTATATCTGTATATTGATTGCTTAACAGTCAGAGACACCTAGACATTGGTTTGAGGTCTGAGAGTTCTAGTCTCACCCTCAAAACAAAATTGGAAATTTATATTTTCTCTCTATTAAAAAAAGATATAAAGTACTTACTGGAGTCTATCTAATTCCTTCAGCTAGTCTCTTAACTTATACTGGTGTACTTCCTCCCCACAAATCAAAGCCTTCCAAACTCCGGCAGGTTCAAAATGCTGATTCAGATAAGACACTTCACATGAAACAAGCCTTACAGAATCTGGCCTTAAATTAATGGTGAAGCTGAAAGGAAATATTTGCACATTGCAATTTATACTTGTCCTTATGGCTATAACACAAAATGAAGATGTGGGCCTAGATTCTTTAAAGCTGGTGTGGGGAGACGGACCGTTTGCTCCTCTGTAGGAATTTACCCTGAGACTCACCTGTGCTCTCTTGTGGTTCCCTACAGGGCAGGGAGAAGCTTTTGTTCCATATGAGCCCTGCCAACAGAAGAAGTTAAGTAGATGCTTTGAGTCAGTGCATCCCCTACTTGTCCTGGATATGTTGCTTTCCAAGCCAGCCATCTCCTGTTTTGGGAGTTGAGGAGTGGGGATGGGCTAGGATCTTGTTGATCTCCTGCAGTCTTCACAATGCCATCACCCTCTCAGCAGCCTGAGGCAGAGTTTCTGTCTCAGAGGCTCTCTGTCAGGGTTTACACTATAATAAACCAGCATAAATCTTGTGAGAGTTTGGTCCTCGGTTGGTAATCGATTTGCTATTCTTGAATTAAATTATCTTGAATACCATTTTAAATCTTAAACATCTTCTAACATGATGAATATTAATAGTCAAAGGGCCTGGGAATGACAGTTGTATATTATGAATTATTATTTTATAGTAAAAAACCTATGATATTTATTCTTAAAACTCCAAAAATTGTGGGGTGAGAGCAATGCTTGTTCTAATTCATAGACACTGCAGAGAGAACTCCCAATGAACAATATTCCCAAGTCTCAAGCTAATGAATAAATTAGAAGATTTGGTTTTAAATTACATTTGGGTCATGCATCTGCCATCTACAGGAGTCCTCTTCAGAGAGAAATAGAGGAAGAGCATTCACCAATCTTTGTGTTTGCAGGACAGCAGGCAATGAGATTAGAAAGTGATGAAATCATGAAGTGTTCATGTCTGCCCATTAGTAGACTGCGGTATATCACTGAATGAAAGAGTTATGTCTATTTTTTTTTTTTTTTTACAAAAATAACTTGGTCTACTTAAATGTAGTGCTCTTTTCAATGTTTTTATTATTCAAGGCCTTTTACTAAATTAAAAAAACTGGGGCAAGATCCTGGGCACTGCTCTGGCAAAGCAGCCATGAAACTAGCAGATTTGGCTACTTTAGCATTCCCTCTCCGTAATGGAATGGAGAGACTGTGTAAAGGTTCCTGTGACAATTCTCTCCTGTCCTTAGTGCAAGAGGCAGGGTGAGGAGGAAAAGCAAGTCAGGGTGTCCCTCCATACCAGGCTTTTATAATTTATGTTGGGAACCCCAGGATTCATGAGCACAAAGGTGATACAATTATGCACAGCTCAGTCAGACCAGAGGACATTACTGTTAGTAATTAGAGAGACTAAATCCCTGCACTTTAACAAGAAAAATATTAATACGTTTCCCTACTCAACTTTTGGTTTCTCTAGACTGTAATTTTAGTAATTTTGGAATAAAACGTCCATATATGTACACAGATGTCTGTATTACTGCAGGCTGGGGAAATTATGCTTTCAAATTTTAATGCCAAAGGGTATATAGCTATTTTTAGTCACCATATTGCAAGGTTTCAAATAAATATACACACACACATATACGCAGACACATATCATGATATTCTATACCAACATTATCAAATAACACTCTATGTAGTTTTTTTTCACAGCTAATTACTATTCCCCAATCCCTTTCTTCCCACACTATCAAACAAGAAAAGGTACATCAAACCAGATCCTGAAGTAAATGCAGTATTAAACTTCTTTTTCTAAGTAATTTATTAGTTTCATAGCCTCAAACTGTGCTTTTATGTGCCTCCATTTTCAGAAGAGGGACCATTTGAGGATTTGGTCTAATGCCAGCATTTGGGTCTTATTCAAGTTGAGCATCAGTAGCATGACTGACTGACTCAGAACAAATCATCTCTCATCAACATAATGACTCTTCCACAGTGCTGTGCATTTTCAGTTGAACTACTTGTCTGAGCAACTGCTCACCACAGGTTCAAGTCATGCCTGAGCAGAAATCCAGTAGCACAAGGCCTGTGCCTCACTTGAGTCCCACTTAATTTCTGTTTTGAGAATTCAAGTGAGTGAGATTTAAGTGTTGCATAAGTTTTCTGTTGGCTTTCTATGCAGGAATGAATTTCATCCTAATGTGAATAAGGACTGCAGTCAGGTTTTTATTCTGTTTTAGAGAATGATCTTGTATTTTATTTGATTGGAGAGGTACATGTATTGTGCTGTTTTTGTTTTGTTTTATATAAAGATAAAGGAATAGGAGAGAAACATTCAAAAGCGTTTCTTTTATATGTAAGAATACGCACCTTTATAGTATGTTCCTGAGCCACTGATTTTGTATGTGGTTGAATTTTTGTTTTGTTTTCCTTACTCAGTTATGTAATTAAATTAAAATACTGATCTCATTTGATGGATCTCATCTGATGGATCTCATTTTAAACTTTAATTGAAACATTACAATGATAGAATGTTGCTGAGATGAAATAAGAACTCAATGCAGAAGAGTCTCCTTTATTTTAAATTCACCAAGCAGGCCTCATGGGTTTCAAGGCATCAAGACTACTAACCTTAGTGACTTAAAATCAGGTTCAGTGATTTTTTTTAAACATTTCTGGTTCCTAAAGCTCTGAGTAATTTACTGTGACTTTTAGGAAATTGCTGCTAAAAAACCCTCTCTGGCTGTACTTTCATTTTGGGTCTCTGTATAAAGAATCTATTTATACAAGTTTCAAATGCACTTATGTGCAAATGGCACTTTCTCCTCTTTGGTGTTTTTTTGGATTGAGTGGGGCTAGAGAGGGATATATTGCCTTGAGCACTTCCTTTTCTTCAATGTCTTGTCTGGAAAGACAATGGCATACTGTATTTGTTTTAATACATCTTTGTATGTTGTGCAGAGTAATTTAATACTGCTGTTCGTGAAGAATGCTTTGGTCTGTATTGCTGCAGGCTGAGAAAATTATGCTTTCAAATTTTGATGCAAAAGGGTACATAGCTATTTTTAGTCACCATATTGCAAGGTTTCAAGCATATAGCAATACAATTTATTTTAGTATTTAAATATTTGTGATAAAATTTTGATAAAAGCTCATGATGATAATAGGAGACTAAGGAAAATAAAAAATATCTGAGGAAAAAATGTAGTTAGAGTTTCAAATGCTGGCACTGGGTTATTCATAGACTCATAGATTTAAAAGTCAGAAGGGGCCATTATGATCACATAGTTTGACCTTTGCTATAACACAAGCTATAGAATTTTGGCCATCTTGTGTAATACAGAACCCTTCATTGAAATCAGTAGGGAATTCTGCTTTATGGCCAACTGAAAGTGTCACTTTAGTTATTTAGGCCTTGATCTTGCAAAGACTTATTCACAAGCTTTACTTTTTGCATTGTGAGAAATCACATTGAAATCAAAAGGTTACTTCCAGTGCATAAAGTTAAACACTTGTTGAGTCTCTGCATAAAATTTTTTTGCAAGACCTACAAACACATAATCAAAGGAGTAATTTAATTGATGTGAGTAGTACCCATAGGAGTAAAGGCACTCACATGCACAAATATTTAGAAGACATGGTCCTTATTTAGCACTATACTATAAATGTACATGTTGTATATGCAAAGACACATGAATAGATTACAGAGTAATCTAAATCAAGAATCCCACAAAATGATGGACCATGATGGAGAAAGGAATTTTAATGTAGTTACTCTGTATCTATTTTACACACACAAATATATTATTATATGCCATCTATCAGTATTGATTCAGGTCATATTAGAGAGAGAGAGTGAATGTATGTAAAATCTATCAGTATCTGTTCATATTATATCATATTTTAGCTATCAATATTTAGTTCAGGTCATAATATAGATCATATATTTGAAATCAATCAGCATTTAATATAGGTCATGCTGTGCAAATTACCAAATAGTGTCTCAGCCTTCAAGGCTAATATGATATAATCACACAAGTTAGCTCTCATTAGCCTGAAGTTTAAGAGTATAATTAAATATGGTATAATTTTAGCTATCATTTATTAGAAAATGAAATGGAGGAGTTAGGTTTAATGAAAAATGAAAATGATAGCACACTGCCTATAATATAGTTTTTCATGCCTTTTGGAGTTGTAAGTTTCATGCCTTGTGGCCTATCTATTCCTCAGCTCAGTATAATGAGAAAAGTTTGCAGTCTGACCACAGATTTCACTAAACCATGTAGTTTTTTACTAGTTAGTGACACTTTGCTTTGTATTTAAAATGCTTATGTTTTTCTTTCCCCTTTAGTTCTAAATGACAAAAATCCCTGGCCTCATCTTTCAGTAGAAGATGAGAATTGAGTAGGGCCATGGGACTTTACTCACGGGACTTTAAATTAAAGATGAGGGCCAAAATCTTCTCTCAGTTACAAAAGGGAAGCATTGCCACCAGTGGGATCCACACCATATAACTGAGAGCTGAATGGGGCCCAAGTTGGTACCAAATTGTGGCCTGTGTAGTGTAGTGGTGCCAGGGCATAAGGCACCCCCTTATGTCCTGGAGTTGACTACCTATATACCTATGTGGGTCAGAGCATGGGAGAGAAAGCATATTTTGCAGAGATGCTATGTACTGCCATGCACACAGATGGGTGGGAGTGGATGGAATGGGGCAGAGACTGGGTAGAGCCATAGCCAGCACAGTAGTTCCAGCCAGGGGTGCTGGAACAATTTGTATAATGGAGGCTGAGAGCCACTCAACCAAACGGTAAACCCGGTATATGATGGAAACACCCCAACAGCACTCCTAGTTCCAGCACCTTTGGTTCCAGCAGCTGGGGAACATAACTTACTCCCTTCCTAGAGCAAAGAGGGAACCTGGGGGATGTGACTCCCTGGTCTCCTAGACTCTTGGGGCAGTACAACAGCACACTGCCCCTTATTCCGGGCTTGAGGCAAAACCATAACTGAGCCCTGGTTTCAGTGAAAGTTGAGGTTGTGCATCACCTCTGAGAATCTTACTGAAAAATGCATATTACTTGCCTAATCCCTTAATCAATCTTGCAAATTGATCCACAAGGGCACAAGGGTACTCCCGCACTGATCAGCTTGCAGGATCAGGGCCTTAGCCCTTTACTGTTAATCACTCTGAGAAAATATGAGCAATGATGTGCATCCAAGGGATTTGGTGTTTTTTACATTGGAAGATCCAGACATTAAAATGTATCATGAGACATAACTGAAGCATGTGGAGACCAAAGGGTAGGGCCAAGTCATCAGAATGTCAACAGTTCTTGGAGGTGCAGCACAGAATCTCACCTTCACAATTTATCCTCTCCTCAGTGTCCTGGGACCCTGGCAACCCAGCAGTACCCAGCCCAAGTTAAGAAGTATCAAAATCTTCATGTATGACCCAAGTAATATCTGAACCATGGGTTTATATTGCTCCTCTCTATAATTTGATGTCACTCAAATAAAGCATATTTTCAGGTAAAATACCATGAAGAGTCTTTCTTTTGGAAAGCAATTATGTCCTGTCAGTTGTCATCATGGCTGTCAGTCTTGTAGTTTGTATGGACTGTGTGACGGAGGGGAACAGAGTTTGAAGCAGATAGTATTCACAATCCCACTTTACATGCAAGTAGAAGATATATTTTCACTGAGCCAGTTCCTCTTATGTGTCCTGTGCTATGGGACACAAAGCTGTTCTTTCCTCTTTCTTAAACAGTGGACAAACAATGTGGCTAAGAGTTTAGAGGGGAATTTTCAAAAGCACTGGAAGGTGTTAGGTGCCCAACTCCTATTGGCATTAAATGGGGGTCAAGTGTCTAACTCCCATACATGCTTTTGAAAATTCTACCCTTAGATTCAGTGAAATATCAAAATAGTCACATTGCTGATTTCTGCATTTGCTAATTTCTCTGTAGGAAGAAGCTCTAGCAATGAGTATTATAAATATTAAAAGTGACTCAGCAATTGACAAGGGAACAAGACTGTCTTACCATTTTTGTAAGATCCTAAGTGAATTTTTAAAGATGAGAATGCAGTTGGCAAGATGTAATCAGAACTCAGGTAAATGCTTCACTAGACATGCTGCCAGTGGTCCAGCTGCAAACATTTGGGCTCCGTCGTCCACAGATTGGAGAGAAGCTTGAGTAAGACCAAATCTGAAAATGACAAAAGCTGATATGAGCCCAGGGCCAATATAACAGAAGAATTGCCATAATGGATCAGACCAATAGTCCATCTAATCTTGTATACTGCAACCAACAGCGATTAGGGGCTTTAGAGGAGCTGTAAGAAATCCTGCAGGAGGAAATTATTAGATAACTTGCCCCCAAGGACATTTCCATCATAATCCCCAACAGTCAGAGGTTGCCTTATATCCCTGCCAAAGCTCTTGTTTACTTTTCATAATTACTATCATAATTGTGGAGATAAATGTCACATACCAAACAAATCTGTGAGCTGAGTTTTTTATTTGAAAATCAGGAAACCTACAGTGGGGTTCTGGGGGAAGTGAGGGTCATAAAATGTTTCCATTAGAAGTGGGAGAGTAGACCTAGTTGAAATGAATAAATCAGTGAATGAAGTGTGATTTTCTTAAAGGAGCTTTGTTCAAATGTAGGAAAGCAGTGAAAAGAGAGGTAAAGTGCCCTTTATGAATCCATTTAACATTTTGGAACATTATTTCAATCTATGGCTCTAGAATCCTCTGTAGTAGTTCTTGGTTAACTCCTTTTTCTTGCTTCTTTATGAATGAAGCTAAGAGATGTTTTTTTAAAAGTCGCTTCTCCAAACTGGTGACATCACCTCTCTCTTTGAGTTAGCAATAGACTGGGTGATGAAGTGGGCAACAAAAGGCATTGTGGATGGTGTAAAATGGGTTAGCAGAAATCAGTTGGCAAAGTGAAGATTGTGTAACAACACTGCTTTACTAAGTATGACATGGCATAGAATGATTGCTCTTACATCAGAGGTAGAATAGGAAGCAGCCGAAAATGGATTGAAAGTAAATGCAGAGAAAACCAAGATTATGAAGAAAGGAAACTGGAAAACAGATGCAAAGGCATATATATGTGGATGGAAAAGAAATTGAACAGGTAGAAGAGCTCTGCTACCCGGGGAGTGTGATGACATTTGAAGGTGGCTGTAATAAAGATATTCATACAAGAGTAGGAAAAGTAAACACCACTTTTCAAAGGCTGAACAACTCTGGTCAAACAGGAGTCTCCACACCAAACTAAAGGTCAGATTATACCATGAGATTGTATTGAGCATGGTACTGTATGGAGCAGAGACCTGACTGATGACAGTGGCTAACTAAGGCTGAGAAGATATTATACATTTAATGGAAAAGCAAAACAACAAATGTGAGAGTAAGGGAGCTGACAAAGCAGGACATGTTAGAAACTATCATCAAAGAAAGAAGGCTCAGGTGACTGGGACAGATACACCATTTGGCAGATGGGAGGTGTGCAAAGCAAGCATTGAATTTAGCACCCACGAGAGGAATGAGAAAATGAGGAAGACAAAGGAAGATCTGGCAAAGGACAGAGACAGAGGATAGTGAATGAGCTGACATCACCTGGGAAGCAGTACCACAACTAGTGAGTGATTGTAATTAGTGGAGGAACTGGACTGCTTGATGTGTCAGTGGCATAGGAGGAATTAAGGTCCAAGATAAGGTAAGGTATTCGCAAAGAAGCTAAAAGGAATTAGATGCCCAACTTCCACTGCATTTTTTTCCAATGGAAAAAAGTCCAAGAGTAAGATTCTGTGCTGCACCTTTCAGAGCTTCAGCAAAGAACTTGCAGCCCCCAGGAAAAGGAGGCTAATGTGGCTTTAAGTCACCCTGACCCCCTCTAGGTTCTAGACTGGAGTAGCCCCCAGCATAATTTAGACATCCTTGGAGAGCTGCCTAAGTTACTATAGCCTGTTTCCGGCTACCTATGGGTATCAGTGTTGCAAAAAATCTCTGCAGTGTTACTTCCTGTGGCTCCAGCCCTTCCCACCTGTGACAGAACCCACTTACCCTCACATTGGGATTTCCGTGGGGGGTGCCCAGAAGCAGGGCCGGCTCCAGGCACCAGTAGAGCAAGCTGGTGCTTGGGGCGGCAGATTGTTCGAGGCAGCATTCCGCCCAATCCTAGGGCCGCACGGCCGCTTTTTTTTTTTTTTGTTCTGCTCCGGCCACCCTGTAGGGGGCGGCGGCGCGGAGGACGGGAGCGCCCTGCAGCAAGCCCAGCAGGGCAGTCCTCGTCCTTCTCTCTCAGAGGACTGGAGCGGCACGGAGGCCTCCCGGCAGGCGGCGCACCAGTTGGGGCCGCGTGGTAGTGCCCTGCTGAAGCCCTTGCCGTCCCCTTCTCTCTCTCTCTCTCTCCCCCCGCCTACCTCCGACTAGCCGGGGCACGTCTGCAGTGCAGGGAGTCCCCCTGCCTCCAGCTGCACCACAGTTTTTTTTTTTTTTTTTTTTTTGCTTGGGGTGGCCAAAAAGCCAGAGCCGGCCCTGCCCAGAAGACAGCTTGTGCATAAGGAACTGTATGAAAAAATCCACTTTGATGAAATCCCATTTTCCCCACAAAAAAGGTTTTTCATCAAAAAACAAAACAAAACCAACACTTGACCAGCTTGTGTGTGGATAAAGATAAACAAATCATACAAAATATCAAATTAGACAAAAGGATGGTGTTTTACAACAAGGTCATTGTAATCTGGTTGTCTAAAAAGCATGTCTCATAAAAGAGCCTTTGTGTGCTTCCATCTTGCTATGCAAAAATGTTCAGATGACAGCAAAAATATAGGCCTTACTAATGATAAAAGAATCAAATTAGTACCATGACTGAATGTTTTTTATTATTTCTGTTAATGCTAAAAGGATAATGCCCAAATATTCTTCACAACTTTTAACATTTTTTCGTCATTGCTCTTGAGAATAATGCCTTTGGAACATGAAACTCTAACTATGTTGCTGTGTCAAGTATCAGAAGGGTAGCCGTGTTAGTCTGAATCTGTAAAAAGCAACAGAGGGTCCTGTGGCACCTTTAAGACCAACAGAAGTATTGGGAGCATAAGATTTCGTGGGTAAGAACCTCACTTCTTCAGATCATCTGAAGGTCCATATGGACAGAAGATCATCTGAAGAAGTGAGGTTCTTACCCACGAAATCTTATGCTCCCAATACTTCTGTTGGTCTTAAAGGTGCCACAGGACCCTCTGTTGGTTTATGTTGCTGTGGTGTCTTTTGGTCTTTACACAACAATATGAAGAAACCACACTGACATAGCTGGGTTCCACACAACTGAACTATTTAAAAGGTTAGTACCCAATGCCAATACACTACAGTTATCTTAGCAAAATATATCCCCACATCTACATTTCATACAAGAGTGCAAGTTTTATTATGGACCTAGTTTTGCAGCCTAATCCTGGGTGATTTGGGTGTTTAAAGAATGAAGAATCAGACGTGTATAGTGTCTCTGTAATTTTTTTTGTTTAACTGGACTTACAATTGATCTCTCCTTCAACATGCTACTTGAATTGTGCGTCTCTGAACATTTGGTTTGGGATGGCACTATCTTTGCATGAATCATAAGTGGATATGAATCCTCCATGATGCAGCACAGGAAGAAGAAAAGCAGACTATGCACAAGGGCACTATCAGGTCAAATCTGCTCACTAATTTTAGGGTTCTATTGTACCTTCTAACCACAAAGTTGCATTGGAGGCAGTGTAAAGTCAAAATGACCAGGAGAGAGTTGGGAGGGACACTGAAGCTTGGAGCTCCCCAGAACATAGGAGGCGCATATCCGCTGCTCAGCTCTTTGAGAAGGTGCAGCATGTGCCCTGCTTCCTTCCTGCCCCTTTTGGGATGGCTAGTGCTGATTGCCTCACAGACTCTTTGTATTCAGATGATCTCTAGAAGTACAATGACTGCTAGGGCCTATACGGGGGGGTGCACCTCTCTAACTTCCCTCTGGCCCCTCACCCATGAAGGGGACAGCTGCCACCTGGCCCTTAGATTTTATAGAAACAAACAAGCCTTTACACAATCTATCATTGTCTGGGTACACCGCAAGAAGGACAGGAGACTTGTTATGGATTTTAATCAGGCTGCAACTTTATTATATAGATGTCTGGGACTACCCGACAGATAAAGTGTACAGTGCAGGCAAATCCATGCTTATTCAAATCAATTCTCCGGGGCTTCAACAAGCCCTCCTTTGTTTCCATCCAGGTCCCCCAGCTGACTCATAGCTTGGACCTTACCATCCACCACCCTCGTAAGAGGGTTAAGGAGGGCTATGAGAACAGGGGGGTGGAGTGAGGGTGGCTCCCAGCTGTACCAATCATAGGAGTCCCCAACCCCCTCCCTTGTTCTGTTCCATTATCCAGTACCTCCTTTTAAGTCCTTTACCAGGCCATTTATCTGGTCACTGGCTGCTCTCCCTATGGAGTACCTGCACTGAACATCCACCCAACCTTACAAAATAAGTTGCGACATATGGCCTACCACCTTTTCTTCTCAACAGAAAAGGTCTACCCTCACACCCACTGTGGGGAAGGTGAAAAAAAACACACTCCACCAAAGCCAATTGTGGTGGTGTGGGAAAAATTCCTTCCCAGCCCCCCTTTAAAAGAGGCGACTAGCATAAAGCCCGCAGCAGGTCCAGCCCAGCCTGCCATTCACATCCACTAGGGGAGGGAGGGTGGGTGCTGGCTTCCTCGCCACGTGGAGCAAAGAGACTTGCCCCACCCAGGTTTTGTACCTTTATGCACATTCCTGAGGGCGGAGGGGTGAGTCACTGCTGCAAAGCTGACCACCGAGCATCTTTCTTACAGCAATTTATGACCTCCTTCCTCCCCCCGCGCACAAACCAGAGCTGCCCTTCCTTGGATAAGCCCCAGACAAAATTTGCCCCACTTTAGTTGTGGTGCAATCAATAAACACGTTTCTAACCCTTTGTTGTTGTTATTGTTGTTGTTATCCTTCAGATAAAAACATGTTTTTAAAGAGGAAAACCCCCAACCAGGGCCGGCTCTAACTTTTTTGCTGCCCGAAGCAAAAAAAAAAAAGGGTGCCGCCCCCCCGCAACAACCCCCCCCAGTGCCGCCCCCCCAAAAAAAAAACAACCCCTCGAGTGCCACCCCGCTGAAACAAAAAAAAAAAACCCCTCAAGCGCCGCCCCACCCCGCCAAACCAAAAAACAAAAAACAAAAAACCCCCCGAGCGCTGGCCCACCAAAAAACCCAAACAAACAAACAAAAAAACCCAGTGCCGCCCTGCCGAAACAAAACAAACAAACAAACAAAAAACCCAGAGTGCCGCCCCGCCACCCCAAGATTGGCCACTCCTTACAAAGTGCCGCCCCAGCACGTGCTTGGTCGGCTGGTGCCTGGAGCCGGCCCTGCCCCCAACAACAAATAATATATCTGCCCCCTACAGTATTTGCAACCTAGTATCTGCCTGTCTCCTTATCGACAAATTTATTTATATTATACTTGACATTATGGTATTTGAATGCCTCAGGTTTATGCGGGAGAATCTGAAAATTCAACTGTCTAAAGGCCCTGAACTTGCTAGTCTAATATTCTTTCCAGTCACATCTCCATGCCATCATCATAAGAAGCCAATGTGTGACACCATGTGGAGAAAATATCCATAATTACACCACTTCTTTAATATTCATAAAAGGCTAGAGTGTCCCTAACGCTAATACAACCACACATGGGGGGGGGGGGGGGGCAGGAATATGCTAGCCCCAAACCTGGATCTTTATTCTGAGTCCTGTGTATACTGCAGAGACTGTGCTCCAGCTGGTGCCCACCAGGGCACAAATGGGCAAGTACGAAGCATCTGCTATCATAGACTCCTATGCCCATGCAAAAATCCAGAGATTTTAACTGATATAAGCATAAGCAACTCTGACACAAAATTAAAAGTGGTAATTTTTATTTAATTAGGATGGGCCAAATTTGATACCCTTGCACTGAGTAGAACCTTGCAGTCCCATTACTTTGAAGTCCAATACTTGAGGAATAAAGTAATAAGCATGATTAAGGATTTCAGAATCTGGCCTGAAAGAACAACTCTAGTTATAAAATCTTACTGAAAACAAAACCAACCTCCCAAATCCTTCTCCTAATGTATAATACATACAGAAATGTTCAGTGTAGAGTTAAGAATATGCAGATGTCCCAGAGTGAATCTTTTCACAAAATTCACTCAAGTTTGAAACAGAGGATAAATGCTGCAAATCCTCAAACCTGTACAATCAGCTCCAATGTGTGCCACCTTATGTTCTAATTAGTTATGCCATTGTGCTCCACACAATGCCATCCACTTCACATAGTCTGTTCTTGAGGATATACAAAGCTAGTACAAAACGTAAAATGAAGAACCGTGAATATTAAGAGAAAATCATGCTGTGAAATTAGTGGACTAAAACACCTATAGTAGCCTAAGAAGAAAATGTCTTTGTGAAAAGCTTAAAAATTACAATAGGATCTTCTGAGACTGTTATTTCCTTTTCTATATTATTTATCGGACTTGTTTCAGCTTTTTTAAAATTAGCTATTAAAACTAACCCTGACACTGGGATTGCAATGAAAGGCATAGCACAAACTTCAAATGAGTTTTGTTCAGTAATTGTTTGGGCAGGATACCCTGGTGACCAGAAGAATATTTTTACGATTGAGATGCTTCATCTTGGAGTGCAGATCTAGTGTAAAAAATTAAAAACATAAATTAGTTGGATAGGAAGAAAGCAAACCGCTTTTCCTATTATCTCTGTCAAGGTCAGTTACTGCAGAGAAGGCTTTGTTTATAGAAAGCATGTGGGAAGTAGAAAAGTGAAGGGTTTTAGTAAATCTTAAGGTTGCATAATTGAATTTGATAAAACTGACATTTTCCTAGGAAGTTGTAATGTTTCAAAAAGCTACATTTAAAAAACAAACAAACCCCATTCATACAAAGTTCAATTTAAAGCAGTTTTTACATCTCAAATGGTATGGGATGTCCTATTTTCATCATGATAAAACAAATCAATGTCTCCTGGTTTTTAGAACACATTGTTTAGCACCTACCACACTTTAAAAAGCTGAAGAATAAATTGACTGCAGGGGAACATTAGAGTAAAGGAAAACATTCCTTCATATAACTTATGGTTCAGCTTATATTAATATATACCAAGAAAGCAGGATTTTTGGAGACTATGCTTTACTAGTGTGAAGAGCAGAACTCACCGTGTAGTCAGGTAAAGATTAATAATGAATTCAAGGACAAAATAAAATACATTTTGAGATATTTGGATAATTTTTCAATGATCTCTCATTTTTAATTGTCTCTTTCTAACAAAGCCCAGCCATAGTGATGTTTAATACTGAACAAGTAGGAGGTTTTAATAATGCTTGCTTCCATCTAGAGTGGATTGTTTTAGATACATTACACACAATTCCCAATCATAAGGTGGCTTATTCTGTTAATACCAGGGCTGGTAAAAATATTCCCATTTAAACTCTTTAGTTGATGGTTTTTAACTAACTTTTTTTTTTTCCACAGAGCATCTGCTGTCCACAGAAATAAAATGACTTTTTGTTGAGAAAACAAACACCTAAGAGCCTAAAAATGTTTGATTTGGAAATGCCACTACAGTGCCCAATGGGAGTTGTGGTTTTTGTCTCTCATGACCCTATTCTCGTCTATAGACCAGGCTCCCCAGCCAGACTACATCTCTCATGATGCACTATGGTGACTCAGCAAGAGGGGGATTGTAGTGCTTCATCAAAGATGTTAGCTGGCTAGGAAGCCTAGTCCATAGAGGAGAAAGGGGTGGGTGGCCTTGAGGCACACAAACTACAGCTCCCATTAGGCACTGTAGTGATGTTTACAAATCAACGTTTTTGGTTTTCAGCTGAAAGGTTTTGGTTTAAAATGTTTAGGTTTTTGACTTTTGTCCAAAAATGTTGATTTTTTTCCATGGGGAAAACAAAATTCCAACTAGCACTAGTTAATACACAAAAGGAGAGATCAGAGCCCTTTCTTGTCCAATGCTTTTCACTTTTTAAGGAGGTGGAAAGAATCTCCCCCCCCCCCCCAAAAAAAAACGATAGGGGAGAACAAAATGGATATAAAGAGAAATTGTAAGAACTGTAATGCAAATTACATTAATTTGTATGACTCTTCTGGGGCTAAGTGCTGATATTGGTAGGTAATAAATAATGGGAAGCAGCAATACCACTAATTTCTTTTGCACTAACCCACCATTATCACCCAAACCTGCCTTTTAGGAAACCCTTCACCGGAAGTATACGAAAGTATTTCAGTCTTTTCTGCTTAGGCTATCAATGAGATAGTGATTTTTGTGATGGTGACTTCTGCCTCTACTAAGAACTGGGCAGAGATTACCAACTCCACATTGGGCCAGGGCCAGGAAAGGTTTAATGGTAGCTCAAGCCTGGAAGAAGGATCCTCTAGCTGGGAGGAAAATACAGGAACGAAGCAAGCTTCAGTGCTGCACTTCCTAGAGAGATCAATCCTGGTTTTGAAGTAGAGAGGACCTCAGGGTAAGCTGACTTCCTCAGGTAGATATCCAACAGCCAGCTAAGCCTATGAAGGAGAATGTGTGTATGTGTGTGTGTACACATTTTCATTTCAAAAAATGCTACAGAACTCTTAAATTAGCAACAGAAGTTTAAGGCACTGAAGCTTTTAATTTGGATATTAATCCCTTAGGGATCTTTGACAAATCCCATCTTGAAAGCTCTCTCTCTTCCTCTCTTCAAGCCACAAAAACGTACAAAAATATCCAGATTGAATTATTGGTGGAAGTTATGGAACTCAGAACTGTACTTGAAATGGAGATTGGCTTGGTCAGTAAATAGAACTTCCTTTGTCTCCTCAGTTGGCTTTCTGTCATGGTAATTAGATATGGTCCTTCTAGATCATAGCTAAGACAGTAGGATATTTGGAAAAATTTACACTGCTGATGCTGGTGCTGCAATTTTATAACTATTCTGTTAATCAATAGTGATCCAGGGCAGTCAATATACATTAATTTATATATATAAGCTATGAGTTAGCTTTATAAATTAAGGCAAAACAGGTACCTCCATGGACTTGGGCTCTCATAGCCAGCTCATAAATTATTTCCGTTAAGGAATGAAAGACACCAGAGAAATAAATTCAAATATTTTACAACAATAAATGATAATTTATGGACAGAATGACTCCACAAAATCATGACGTGTGGGTTGTATTAATAAGTACTACATAGGTAATTAGGTTCAGTACTTAGCAGCTAGCCAAACAGGACAGGTGCTCAGAGTTTGGGGAAAAGGACAAGGAGTTTGATAGTTTGCCAGCTCACTCACACGGCTAACCAGAGGAAATCATCACATGCACAGAAAAGATCATGACAGTGACTGAAGAGACTTAACACTGGAAGTACTAGAAAGAAGTAAAATTATTATTATTTGAATATTAAATGAAATAAGTGTCATGTAACAGTTATATTACAGTAGCTCCTAGAGGTCTCAACTCCCTTTAAATCAACCATGTTGGGGCTCAGGCACTGGACAAACATATAATAACTAACCATCACTGACCAAAAGAGCTTACAAGCTAAAATACATGCTGATGAGGTGCCAGGTACATTCATTAACAATAAGCCAATAAGTATAGTGGCTATATATTATAATAAAATGAAACAATAAATAATATTAATAATAGTGTTTTTCACTAAGATGCAAAATAAGGAGAATATGATTCACTTAACTGCATATTTCTTGAGAGGATCTAGATCAGGCCTTCTACCTGAAGATCTCATATTGTTAGTTATTTGTTTTGTGGCAGCACGCAGTAGCCGCAGTCATGGACCAGGGCCACTTAGTGCTAGGGACCATACAAACAATAGAACAAAAAGATGGTCCTCGTCCCACAGAGCTTACAATCTAAATGCAGCCTTAGAATGTTTCTTTGAGGAAGGGAAGTATTTTTATATCTGTTTTACAGAGGGACACATCAAGGCAAAATGAATTTAAGTGAATTGCCCAATGTCACTGAGGGCATTCTCACAAAGACTCCCATTGACTTCAATGGGCTTTGGATCAGGCCCATAGCTGTCCACTGGTGGAACTGGGAACAGAAACATTGATTTCTGACTCACAATCACCTGCTCTACCCTCTAGAAGAAAAGCATCCTTTAAAAAATTAATTTACTGCATCAAATTGTTGCATATTGAGGCCTAGATTCGTAAGGTAACTTAGGTGTTGCAACACCTAACTTTTAGGCACCCAGAAAATCACTGGAATCTACAAACCCCAGGTTAGGTGCCTAAGGCTCCAATGCTTAATTTGTGCCAGAGGTGAGCCCCGGCACCTCTAGGCATGGTAGTTCATAGCCCCGGCACCCCTGAGCTTGCTGCATCAGTTATGAATGTAAAAAACCTGCTTGAGCACCGGCAGTTAATTGCTTGAGCCCTGGAGCCTCTTTCATTACAAATTAATCTCCCTATACAATGAATGTGAAGAGAGAGTTGCCTGAAAAATGAGAACCACAAAAGCCAACATGCTAGGTGGGGAGCTTATTAAAACTAGTCAATAGCAGATGTTGAGGAAAGGGGTATGACCTAAGCCCAACACTTGAGTGGTGCTGGAATGCTTCAGAACAGAGTTCCAGCATTTTTTATGAGCGACAGAATAACGTACTGGTACTACTCACAGGGGTTCAATGAAGGAGGTGGGAGGAGAGCTTTACTCCTGCACAGGCAGAACAAGTGTAGTACTAGTGTATAGTGACCTCCTTACCCTGTCTTTTGCTGCCAGTGATCAGGTTGACCCCAGCATGTACCTAATGCCACACAAAACAGCTAGGGAAGAGGAGAACTTCCACTCTCTTATAACCTTTAGCTCAGTGGTTAGAGCACTCACACAGGATGTGGGAGATCCCAGGTCAATTTCCCCCTCTGTCTGATGTGTTGAAGGGATTTGAAGAGGTGTTCCCCACCTCTCAGGTGAGTGCCCAAGCCTCTTGGCTATAGAGTTATTCTCACTCTTTCTCTGGCCCACTTAATATTTAATGTTTTAATACAAAGTGGAATGGCTTCAACAAGAGAGCCCAACATCAAAATATCCCATAGTTCAGTGGTTAGGGCACTCATCTGAGAGGTGGGAAAGCCTTGTTGAAATACCTTCTCCTCATCAGGCAGAGAAGTACCCTAACCACTGGACTAAAGGTTATGAAGGAGGCCTCCTCCCTCCCCTTGGCCATACTATGTGGAGTGAGACATGCTCTGAGCACACCTACTGGAACGGGACCTGCGGGATAGAAAGGCGGGGCAACTTCTATCTTCACCTGGTTTGATTATTGTGCTGGGGCTTAGGTGTAAGACAGTTGGCCCAAGGCAGAAACATAGATACCTAGAGGACTTTTACAGCAAAAACATAGGTGTCAAGTGAATTTAGGCACCTATGTAGATAGGCACTGGCTAAGCAGGGTTTTTTGGGGACAGCAATAGCCCCTAAATCTCCTTTGTGGATCTGGGCCACAATCACTCTCAATGTGCCCACTTGAATTTTCTCAAGAAAGGCTTATTTTTTATTTAAACAGAAAAAAAAAAAACCCAGATTTGATGAAGTTTAGCAAGCACTAAGGCAGTCTAACCACTTAGCAGCCAGCACTGTTCTGTAATGCTTCCCTGCTCTATCTCCAGACAAAGCCATACTCAGACTAATAAAATACAGTGGATATAGCCGCAGACTATCACAAGCTGCAATATATCATCTTACAGAGAAGGCATCCTTGGGGAGATGATGAAAGACTCTTGGAGGTTAGGTTCATTGGACCCAAACTTCTTTGGTTATTTTCCCAACTGCTTTTACTTAATAAACCAAATAAAAAGCAAACCTTAGGACACAGGCCTAAAGCCAGATTTTAGTCTTGGCTAAACTGGTTTAAATTCAGAGTAAATCCACTGATGTAAATCCATTGGTGTAAATTCAAAATAAATCCACACAAGTACTCCAGATTTACAACAGAATAAATGAGATCAGAATCTAAACCTGTAGTATTTCATCTGAAACTTACATTATTTAAAATGGATTATAACTGCTGTAGGGAAATCCACATCTGTCAGTATTTTAATGATTATGATTGACTATTTAGCATGTTTTATTCAGACAAACCCCAGAACACTATACACAGTTCTCAAACTGATTTATAAATTAAATGTATATACATAATGTATAACAATCATTTCACCTGTCACTCAAAAGCAGCTACCACTGAAACAAAACGGGACCAAGAACATTTCATAACCATTTATTATAGGAAGTGAAGGAGAAATAGCAAATCCAGTTGAAACTGTATTAGGAATCTTAGGTAGGTAGAACAGTTACCCAAATGGAAATATATCTAGGACATTAGTAGTAACTAGTCATTCTAATCACTTAGCTTAAGGGACAGTCAAAGTGTAACCTAAAAAGCTTATGCCATGCATAATGATTTTTTCCCCATGCATGTGAGATGACTGAGAAGAACTGGTGAGGAAATTATATTTTTTCCCACAAAAATATTCACTGAAAACGTTTTATTGCTTTTTGTTGAAACAGAGAAAAAAATTGTTCTTTTGGCATTTTAAGCCCCCCCAATTTCAGTTTTCACGGTTTTATTCAAAACACCTTTTTGATGAAAATGGTAATTTTATGAAAATTTCCATTTAAACAAAAAACCTATATTCTGTTGAAAAAATTATTCAATGAGAAATTTTTGACCAGCTCTAAATAGGAGTCTCTTTTTAAGTACACTTTGAGGAATACTCAATCAGCTCTGAAAACATCTCTTTCCATGAAAAGGGAGTGAAGTCTAAAATTGGAACACAAGAATAAGTGTCTTGTTAGTTCTGTCATTTTCTATGTAACACTAATGTTTGTATTTTTTATAACAGGCTTTGTTCATATTTTGTTTTGTTATAATGGAGAAAAGACAGTATACTGTGTAATTATGATTCTTTGGATTAGTAAATAGAAAAGTGCTGAATCAGACATTAGGATATAACTATGGATTTACAAGAAACAACAGATTCAGGAAAAAAAATAGAAAAGAGCAAGAGAATTATCCAGAATATCTCCTGGATGTAGCAGGACTTCTCACTACACCATTCTTGGTAACATCTGACTTAACTTGTCCTGGAACAGCTGCAGATTACAATCTTCCAAGGTTGTCCTCGTGGCCTTGTCCCCCCTCTTCATGGGGAAGCAAGCCAGTACATTTCCTTCATCCAATATCTCTGGATAAAATGGTTCAGTCCCCATAAATCTCTTTCATGGAATTTTCTAGTTCTACCAGCTCTCATTCGTCTAACAATGGCACTAAAGAGATTTCAGTGAATCCCACCTTTTCCTTTAAAATTTAACGCATACTGGAGCCAAGATGCCCCTGAGTATAAATAGCTCACTGCATTCTGGGAAGTCTCAGCTCTAAGGAGCTTTACATTTTAAAGGAGGAGTTCATCAGGACTACCACAACATTTCCAGGTCCCTCTGCTGGAGATTGTGAAGTGGTGGCTGGCAGTATAGCTACCCAAGACACTGCTTTTTAAGGGATTTTGGAGCTATTTGCTTCCCCCTTAATGAAGCAAGAGGTTGGAGTGAATTAGTCTGATACCTCCTGAGGAGTCTGAATGGGTACTCCTGAATGATCCAGAAGTTTCCCCAGAGGAAGAACTTCCACAACTAATGAAAGTTGAGCTGTGGAATGGGGCTTGGGGCATATTTTGGACCTCCCATTTTCCCTCTGTGCTGGAGGGAGATATTGCTGGGGAAGAAAGGGTTTCTTTATCTGAATTTTCCCAATCCTCTTTTTCTAATCTATTCTATCCTATTTGATGAACCCTGCAGTATCAGTGCAATCTAAACCACCTTAGAGTAGGTTTGGTTCTAGGGAAGGGTTAAGGTTCTGGGATCCTTGTTTTATTCTGAATCAGTTCACACACCTCCATTACACCACATAATTGCTCTCAGTGTTAACAGTTTTCTCAATCCCTTCTTTCTTTGCTTCAGGCTATTGTTTCTTGTCTTCCGAGACTGTGACATATCCTGCCTCCATTTATTTATTATCTGGAATACATTTATCTGTCGCCACAGAGTCATCTCTTTTCTATGCTACAATATATAAGTATAATTCCCTCACTCTCTCCTATGTCTTAAAAGTAATTTGGGTGGATTTTCACAGGGATCCCTGACACAATGACCACTCTTCCCAGCCAAATTTCAAGTCCCTGCTTTAATACATGGGGACACTAGAGCTTCTTAAAAATAAATGTTGCCAGAATTTTCTGTAAAAGGTGAAAACAACATTCCCCCTTCCCCCGTCTCATTCCTGGATATGGTTGAGCTGTTTTGCTGAAATTTTCCAAAATAAAGAAATTCAACATGAGGCAGACATCCAACATGGAAAATTTCAGCCCAAACATTTGAAGTTGCATCTGAAAACAGGGGCTTATCATGGGAACTCTTAGGACATCTTAATAATAGACCATGCTAGCAGGTTTCGGCAACCTTAGTGTTTTTCCTATTTTCATGAACCTAGCTTTCCGCAGTAAATAGTATCAATGAGTCACAATTTACAATTGTGTGGTTTGAAAGTCTATTCTGAGGCTGGGATGTGGTCTTAAGCAACTGTCAGGATAGAGAATATGAGTGATGCAACAGGACACTTTGAAATAGTTGGAGAACTCTGCCATGAAAGTCTAAGGGTAGTCTTCAAGGACATGGATTCAACAGCATGCTGCACCATCCCCTGAGTCAATGGATTGGAAATATCTTTTGAATGTTGCAGACCTAACAACAATGAATTCTTCTTAGGGAAGCAGAACATATAACACGAAAATACCTAGGTGGTTTTGTAATAAACTCTTGTGGAGATATGAAGCAGAAAGAACATTTTCTCTTATTTTAAAATTAGTTGATCCATTTTTAACATCCATGAATATGAAATGAGGACTTGAATTGCCTTTGCCCCCACTTTTGCTATTGGCAAAATACCAAAACCAAATAAAAAACCTCCGGGCATGTTGCATTTGAACAGCAGGAACACTGTAGAGCTACTTCTTGGCTACCACGTTTAAAGGACATATTGTTCCTTGATAATATTGAGCAGAGTACAACAATTCAATGAGAAATTCCTGCTGTTAACATATTGTGAAAACCCAACTAGATTATAAATTTTCTTATGATTAATTGCAATCCAATGAAGATAAAGCATTGTAGATTTAACAGTGGAATTATTTACTTAACTAATTTCCTGTGTGTGTTTTGTGTATTTTCACACTTTATATTTTATAGTGGGATACTGCAGTCAAATCAACACAAAGAAATCAACAAACAGGGCCAACTTCTGTAGTCTTCAAATCAAACAAACCCCAAACCTTGCCAAGTTCATCATCTGAAGCAAGCTCACTACAGACCAGGACACCCCAACTTGAAATGGCACCAGACCTTGCCATAACAACAGCTGGAATCCCTGCAGCCATATTTCCAGTGCTATGATGATCAATACCTCCGACACCACATTTTTCAAGATCAATGAATCCGACTCAGGCCTGTCACAATACATGGTGTACCTCATCAAATGCCCCAACTAGACAGGGTGAAACTAGACAATCATTACCTTCTCAAATGAACTCACAGAGAAAAAAGTTAAAAGATAAAACCACCATATCATCCACAGGCAAACACATTTCACAAAATGATCAGTCCATTTTTGACCTCTCAGTCCTCATCCTCAAAGGAAACATGGAAAACATGTTCAAAAGACAAGCCTGAGAGCTTAAATTTGTAACTGCTAGACAATGGATTTCTGTCTCGCTACAACAATCTGTAGCCCACTAACTCTCCTTCATCCTATGACTGCTGAGGTATTTATTGTGCAGTTCAGTTTGAAGGTTTCTTGCAACATTTGTTAACTCCTTATTTTTAACAATCTGTTCCAGCTTATATTTACCTGTGACACTCTGACTACCTTTCTCAGCACAAGAAAGAGCTCTCCGGAGCATGAAAGCTTGTCTCTTTCACCACCAGAAGTTGACCCAATAAAAGATATTACCTCATCCACCTTGTCTCTCTCAAATCAATGGGAGTTTGACTAGAGTAAAGATGGATTTGGCCCTCTATGCCTTGGCAATCTGGAAGTCCTTACTGTCAGAGAAAAAGAGAGTGAGAACTCTGTTTTTCTCCGACATTACTTAGACTTAATGGGTAAATAAATATGAATGAGTATTTCAGAATTGGCCTATTAAACCAGTACATTTTTGATTTTATCAGTAGTTGCCAATAAAGGATTATCTATTGTGTCCTTTATGTACATTCACAGGGATGTAGTCTACACTGCAAAACAATTCCTTGAGTCCATCCTTCTAGGCAGCAATGAAGAAGCAACTCCCAGTCTCCAGGGAAATCAAGAACAAGGGTATATGTTTACATTGCAAACAGAGGTGTGTAACGTTCATGTAGCTATACCCACTCTAGCTTTAATCTAGCTAGTGCAGCTAAAAATAGCAGTGAAGACGTGGTGGGACAGGCCTGCCCTGAACCCAGGGGTGTTACTAACCTGCACCAGGGCCTGTGCTGCTGCATCATGTGATTGCGGAGCCATTGGCCATCATCTTTGAAAACTCATGGCGATCGGGGGAGGTCCCAGATGACTGGAAAAAGGCTAATGTAGTGCCCATCTTTAAAAAAGGGAAGGAGGAGGATCCGGGGAACTACAGGCCAGTCAGCCTCACCTCAGTCCCTGGAAAAATCATGGAGCAGGTCCTCAAGGAATCAATTATGAAACACTTAGAGGAGAGGAAAGTGATCAGGAACAGTCAGCATGGATTCACCAAGGGGAAGTCGTGCCTGACTAACCTAATTGCCTTCTATGATGAGATAACTGGCTCTGTGGATGGGGGGAAAGCAGTGGATGTGTTATTCCTTGACTTTAGCAAAGCTTTTGATACGGTCTCCCACAGTATTCTTGCCGCCAAGTTAAAGAAGTATGGGCTGGATGAATGGACTGTAAGGTGGATAGAAAGCTGGCTAGATCGTTGGGCTCAACGGGTAGTGATCAATGGCTCCATGTCTAGTTGGCAGCCAGTTTCAAGCGGAGTGCCCCAAGGGTCGGTCCTGGGGCCAGTTTTGTTTAAGATCTTTATTAATGATCTGGAGGATGGTGTGGACTGCACTCTCAGCAAGTTTGCAGATGACACTAAACTGGGAGGCGTGGTAGATACACTGGAGGGTAGGAATCAGATACAGAGGGAGCTAGACAAATTAGAGGATTGGGCCAAAAAAACCCTGATGAGGTTCAACAAAGACAAGTGCAAAGTCCTGCACTTAGGATGGAAGAATCCTATGCACTGCTACAGACTAGGGACCGAATGGCTGGGTAGCAGTTTTGCAGAAAAGGACCTAGGGGTCACAGTGGACGAGAAGCTGGATATGAGTCAACAGTGTGGTCTTGTTGCCTAGAAGGCTAACGGCATTTTGGGCTGTATAAGTAGGGGCATTGCCAGCAGATTGAGGAACGTGATCGTTCCCCTTTATTCAACATTGGTGAGGCCTCATCTGGAGTACTGTGTCCAGTTTTGGGCCCCACACTACAAGAAGGATGTGGAAATATTGGAAAGAGTCCAGCGGAGGGAAACAAAAATGAGTAGGGGTCTGGAGCACATGACTTATGAGGAGAGGCTGAGGGAACTGGGATTGTTTAGTCTCCAGAAGAGAAGAATGAGGGGGGATTTGATAGCTGCTTTCAACTACCTGAAGGGAGGTTCCAAAGAGGATGGAGCTCGGCTGTTCTCAGTGGTGGCAGATGACAGAACAAGGAGCAATGGTCTCAAGTTGCAGTGTGGGGAGGTCTAGGTTGGATATTAGGATACACTATTTCACTAGGAGGGTGGTGAAGCATTGGAATGCGTTACCTAGGGGGGAGGAGGGATGGAATCTCCTTCCTTGGAGGTTTTTAAAGGCCCGGCTTGACAAAGCCCTGGCTGGGATGATTTAGTTGGGAATTGGTCCTGCTTTGAGCAGGGGGTTGGACTAGATGACCTCCTGACGTCCCTTCCAACCCTGATATTCTATGATTCTATGATCACACTACTATTTTTAGCCATGCTAGCTACAGAAAAGCTAGTGTGGGTATACCTACCCAAGCTGCACTCATGCCTCCAACTGAAGTGTAGATATACCCTTAGTCCCTGATTTCTCCTGGAGACAGAATTCTTCACACTCGCTAGCTCACAACGCTAGACTTTACTGACAGGATTTGTTGGGAGAGGATGAATTTGCTGCTTCATTGCTGTTCATCTGGCCAGAAGGATGGACTCAAGAAATGTCTTTTGTCCACATGCAGGGATTTATTTTCGCCTCTGCTTGGGGAAGTGAAGCTCTCCTGATCTGGATCCATTCCTGGCTCCAGTGGGAAGAGGAACTAGGGATCCTTGCATATACCATGCCTTTGGAGGAAGAGACAAGACAAGCAGGGATGTTTTCTCCTCTTCTTCAAATGTTTTGTGGATACACTACTCAAGAGTTCGAAAACTATTTGAAAAAGTGTATGAATCTTACAACAATTTTGAACTTTATGAAGTTCCACCCTCTGTACTGAGAGAAAAATCACAACATAGAGCTACTAGCCTAGATGATGATCAAGATACTGCCTCTGTCACCTGTGGGTGATACTACAAAAGAACTGTGATCTTTTTTCTCTTTCTGATCTTTCTTGTAAAACTCTAATAATGTGAAGCACAGAAATCTCAAATACTGTACAATTTATAAAGCAGTTCCAAGAAAGTAATAACTGGGGGAGTTCCAGACAGTAGGACTACAAGCCTAGGGGGATGTCTAACCCTGAACACCGACATACATATACCCACTCTCTAGAGGCTAAATTCAGAGATGATGGAAAAGGTGGTTTATAATAAGTTATACTTCTGTAGGTGGGTGCAACTTACATGTGAAGTGGTGTAAGGGAAATAGAGCAGGAACAATATCAAACAGGAAGATGAAATAAGATGTAAGATAAAAGTGATGGGGGAGGTGGGAAAGAAGAGGGTTCTTTGTCTTTATTTTACCTTTCTGCTAGCTGCTTTTCCTGCTACACTCATCCCTTCTGTACACTTGCCATGTAGTCATGCACAAACACACTTTACATGTAGAATTTGCATCTGTGTCCCCTTTGAATTTTGTTCCATGCCTCTGATTTCCCTTGTAAAACTAAAGTAGGATGCCATGTGAGAAGAAATATTAATAATAAATAATAGTTATTAACAACATAAAAAACAGCACAGTTCTCACTAATAGGGGAACTACAAAGACATAAAAAGGATCCAGGGCCAAAAGTCTGACTTGTGCAAATAAATGGGGAGTAATTTTTTTCTGACCATTTTCATATTGCTGAAAGAAAGGAAGAAAAAAATGAACACAGTTGCTTTTCTGAAAACCAAGTATCACTGGCTTTCCTAGCTCACTGAGGGCTAGTCTACACTACCCACCCAGATCGGTGGGTAGAAATCGATCTCTTGGAGATTGATTTATCGCGTCTCATCTAGATGGATAAATCGATCCCCAAATCGACGTGCGTACTCCCACCTCGTCAGGAGGAGTAAGCGCCGTCGACGGGGGAGCCGCAGCAGTCAATTTGCCGCCGTCCTCACAGCAGGGTAAGTCGAATAGGATATGTCGAATTCAGCTACGCTATTCGCGTAGCTGAATTTGCGTATCTTAAATTGATCCCCCCCTAGTGTAGACCTAGCCTGAGATAGAAACAAGAAGAAATACCTTGTGACTTAATGGTTTGACTGCCACTAAGAAACCAGTCAAATTCCAAATGCAACTTGAACCATAAGAACTGTACATTTTTCACACATTCGGATACTGCAATAGCTTTTGGGCTAAATAATTCTTTCACTTACACAACGTTAACAGCTTTAGTACAAACATTCGTTAAGTGATCTTCTGAAAGTTAGAATCTCTCTCTTGGCTTTAATTTATTTGTCTTCCATATAATTTCAAGAGTGAAGGAATAAGTCAGGCATGCCAACAATCTAAATTAAGTTTATTGTGGGCTTTAGTAAAATTTGTATTTTCATTTTTTTAGCATTGGTTAACAGAGAGCTGCTACTCACTGCTGCCATCTACTGGTTGAGAGAATTCTTCCTGGAGTCCTGCATGAACGAAAACTGATAATGGCAGGAGAGAGATCACGGATCATTGCCTGTTAGGTTCACTCCCTCTGGGGCACCTGGCATTGGCCACTGTCGGTAGACAGAATACTGGGCTAGATGGACCTTTGGTCTGACCCGCTTTGGCCTTTCTTATGTTCTTATGTTCTAAGGAGATAAAGTTACTTCTACAACTCTTTATCTTTAAAGGTGCTCATCAGCTCAGAAAGGCTGCATTTTTGTCTGAGTGCAGCTTTCCATTGTCTGTTTATCAGCAGAAGAGGAAATGAAGTTTAAAGGCAGATGATAGTAAAAAAAATGATGACTTGCTGGTTGCAGCAACAGTTTGAACAAAAGAAAAAGATTTGATTGAATTTTCAGTTCACCATATAGTTGGGGCTTTACTTGTTCTAGCCCAGCAGTCTTCAAGACTCTGCTATACAAAGAATTACCATTACTATCAATCTATATCAAAGAGAATACAGATTTGCAATTCCACGCTCTATTTTATGCTTTAGAAAAAAGAGAGAATGTTCTTAAGGCTGTGTTCACCACAAAATGCTTGTGCCCTTTCATTCCACATAAAGCCAATGGTGTGTTTCAGCACTGGAACTTAGCTGGAAAACAGAAATACTTCTCTGGAGCTCATTAGGCTATGGGGAGCTAATTGAGACAAGCCTGTTAATGAGTCTCTCCTCGGCCTTTCACATTATTCAGGTGAGTTGAGAATTAGCTCTTCATTGCTGTAGAATTAAGACTATAATAATAATGGGCCAAACTCTGAAGTGGTTACCCTGGCAGTTTTCTGTCTCCTGGAGCTCGGCTATTTGACTGAGTCAGGACTTCAGGATTATGTATTTTTGCTGTCTTGAATGTGAAGAATATTTTCTCCTTTTTGAAATAAGTTAATTGCACTGTCTCTCCTTTTTGCTCTTCATTTCGTCTCCAGGGATAACAGTTTCAGAACCTTGCTCTGAAGCAGAGATCAAACTTGCATGATCCCTGGACCATGGGATATATTACCATGCTGCTTATGTTTATGTCATGCAAACATTAAAGCATAGCCAGGAGGGTAAGCCGCACTCAGCTAAAGAAAATTGGAACTTGCTATTCATTTCCTAGCCATTTTAGCAATGGTGGCATGCTGGTAGATTCGGTGTCCTCCTTTTTATGCTACTCAAGATGCAATCCTGCAACTGCAAAGTTCTCCTTTAATGGGATTAGCATCTATTTACCATAATGAGCACATTACTCTAGCCTTTTAGCCTTTGCAGAGCATTATTTGTCATATTATGCAACCTGCCTGCACCTTCACTGGATGACTGTTCCTGGGAGGAATATGCTGAGGTGCTAATAAAATTCTGACCACGGCATGTGTATATTCTTCCTCACCTTCTTTCTTGCATTTACAAAGGATTGCACTATTGCTGTAAATTATCTGACCATCATCTGCTTTGTTTGGTGGTAGTGTAGGCTTTCAATGCACCTTTTCTAGCTGCTACTTATCATGTTTTCGGAATGAAGGTGGGGACCTGAATTTTATAAGTTTAATTCTTTTTTAGTGTGTGTAGAGACAGAGATTACGTTAGGAGAGTCCCAATTTTATTTATGGCTCCAATATTGCTTCCCACTTTTACTCATGGGGATCATGACTCACCAGCCTTGTTATGCATTCTCAAGGTCCTTTGTGAACTCTTCTCCTGTTATGATCTTTTAGATATAAATATATCCTAATAAATTATGTATAAAGCTACCAGTTGAAAATCTTATTCATCCTGGGCTTAAAGGAAGAAAAATCAAGCAACTCAAACACTCAAACATTGTCACCAGGTCAGGTGATGCAAAGCTGTGTTCTTGTGACAATAGAAACTGCCATCTCAGATGATATCCAGATTGGACAATTGCCCATCTAGTCCAGTGACCTGTTTTGGGCATTGGCCTGAAGTAGCAGTATTAGAGGAATGTAAAAACCTTCAGGCAGTACCTAAAAAATTGGGAGAAAATTCCTCCTTATCCCAGCCAATGCATCAATAGTTTTATATGTAATGTAGTTGATGATCACATTCAATTTCAGGAACAATGCACCCACCTCACATTGTTTTAAGTTCTTGGAGTGGAGGTGTTTGGTACAACTCTCAGTTCTAAAACCCCAGATTGGACAAGTGCATTATATCCACCAGTCCTCACAAACTGGAAAATTTTGAGCCAGTCCCCTACTGATGTATGACCAAAATTGGGATCACACACAAACTTGCACTTGTACTTTGCAGATATGAGTACCTGCTAAAAATTCTAACAAATACCCGTACCCTTCAATTAAGCTAAGAGTTACACCTGCACAACTGTTGGCATTTACCCACAAAATCCATTGGCCTCAATGGGTTTTGCTGGTGCAACAGTTAACATTAGCATAAGGGCAGGAGATAGAGCATTTAGAAAGAACTCAGAAGTGTTTGCACCTGTGAAGTGCAGATGCAAATTTATCTTGGAACAATTTTGCACGACAAAGGGGAGGCAGAGGATAAAAAAAACGGTACAAAATAGCAAATAGCGTTCTGTGCCAATGAAAACAATATATTGCTGACTTGTCAAAATGCTTGATGCCCTTATTGTATTTCCAGATTTATCTTTTATCAAATCACAAGAAAATTCATCAGTATCCAATATGCCTTTGCCGATTTTTAATTAGGAATGAGACACAGTCAAAGTATTTGTTTTTCTAAAAGTAGAAGCTGGAGGTTTTTTTCTGTTCTTTTATCTACATTACAAATGACTGAGAGCTGAATATAAACAAAGTGACATCTTGAGCGACACAAACAAATGGTGCTATGTTCATGGACAATGACCTTCAAAATGCTTAAAGAAAGGTTTGTGCTCTGAAGTTACATTTTAGCTGGAAACTGTTTAGATTTGTAATACATTTCCATATTTATGCAACACTTAGTTCTATTTTCTCTATATAATGAGAAAAGGATCCCTGCCTATCCCAGACTTTAGATATGTAGAGGTGCTTTTTAATGACTAGCATCAATGTAATTCCTTACGGCCACAGTAGGAGATATCACTTATCACCAAACTTGAACTAAACTTATGGGAAGGAATTTTGTTTGAAGTCAGATTGCTACAATGAATTCAGGATTCAGATTTTTTTTTTTTTTCAGAGAAAGAATCAAAGAACTCTTGACAATATTAGAAGTTTTAAATTACATTAAAGGTATTTCCCAGAAAAATCCAGTCATTCAAGAAAAAAAATAGAACAATGGAAAATAAATCAGTGCAGCTCCAGTGAAATCAATGTTGCTATATTGTTTACTCCTCATAGCCTAGAAAATGACAATTGGCTACTAGAAGGATAAAGGCAAGTTTAGATAGACAGATTTGTACAACTTCTATCTAGGATCATACATGACGATTTCTATAGAACATCATAACAAACCAACACATGCAGAAAAGCATATAAACCCATATTATATATTATATGTCCAATTTTTAAGAAAGGTTGAGGTCATTGTGCAAAATATGCATGTGCTGTTACCACAATTGTGCATGCAAGTCCACCTCCACAATTTGTTGTTTTTCTCATGTAACTGTGGCAATTTCTTTTAGCATGTGTGTGACAACTTTGTGAATAGATGATGGTCTAACTTTTTAAAATTTGTTCATAAAAATACTCATATAGTTTAGAAAATTATACCACACTTTAAAAAATTGCTATTTTTACTACCATACATTATTTAGGCTGATTTTCATAAAAGACCTTTTAATTAAAACTAAGAGTCAGTAAACTATACATATGTTAGACCAATGGTTCTCAACCAGGGGTCCGGGACCCCCTGGGGCAGCCATGAACAGGTTTCAGGGGGTCTATGAAGCATGGCTGGTGTTAGGCTCACTAAGGCCCAGGGCAGAAAGCCAAAGGCCCGCCATGCGGGACTGCAGCCCGGGGCCCTGAGTCCCACCATCCGGAACTGAAGGCTGAGGAACTTAGCTTCATGGTGCCCCCTGTGGTATGGAGCCCAGAGCAATTGCTCTGCTTGTTAACCCCTAACACTGGCCCTGGCTTTTATATGTAGAAAAACAGTTGTTGAGGCACAGGTGGGCCATGGAGTTTTTATAGCATGTTGGGGGGGGGCCTCAAAGAAAAAGGTTGAGAACCCCTGTGTTAGACAACCCATTTTGCTCCTGTTTTTCAAAGAGAGAAACAGAATCCTTTCATATTGTAATTAAGGGTTGATAAAATTCAATAAATAGATTAAGTTCATTTCACTTCTACAGTTAATAGACATCTACAATATCACCCTGGCTTCCGTGAAGATGAAAATAAATAGTTATAAGAGCTCCCTTTTACCAAGCTGACAACAATCAAGTCTGTTTATTCAGAAAACAATTTGTCTAAAGAATAAGATATAGAACATAGGCTAAGTTTTCAAAAGCACCTAAGTGACATGAATTGAAGTTCCACTTTCAAGAGTCACTTTGGCACTTAGGCTTCTAAGTTCCATTAACTTTCAATGAGACAGGCTCCTACTGGCCAAATTTTTGAAGATGTTTAGGCACTTAAAGATGCAGATAGGTACCTGGTGGGATTTTCAAAAGGGTCTAAACAGGTTAGGTGCATAACTCCTATTGAAATCAATGGATCTTTACCTAAATATCTTTGAGGTATTTGAAAATTTGGTCCTGAGTGCATAAGTCACTCTTGAAAATAGAACTTAAGCCGCTAAATCACTTAGATGCTGTTGAAAATTTTACCCAAATTATAGTGTCATATTTTACCAGACTCAAAAGTGGAGTACTTTGCATTTGTTCTTATTGAATTTCATCCTATTTACTTCAGACCATTTCTCCAGATTATTTTGAATTATAATCCTATCCTCCAAAGCACTTGCAACCCCTCCCAGCTTGGTATCATCTGCAAACTTTATAAGTGTACTCTGTATGCTAGTGGTTCTCAAACTAGGCCGCGTCTTGTTCAGAGAAAGCCTCTGGCGGGCTGGGCCAGTTTGTTTATCTGCCGTGTCCGCAGGTTCGGCCGATCGCGGCTCCCACTGGCCGTGGTTCGCCGCTTCAGGCCAATGGGGGCTGCAGGAAGGGAGGCCAGCACGTCCCTCAGCCTGTGCCACATCCTGCAGCCCCCATTGGCCTGGAGCAGTGAACCGCGGCCAGTGGGATCTGTGATCGGCCGAACCTGCAGATGCAGCAGGTAAACTGAACAAGTGGCGGCCCTAGTTTGAGAACCACTGCTCTATGCCATTATCTAAATCGCTGATGAAGATATTGAACAGAACTGGATCCAGAACTGATACCTGTGGAATCCCATTCATTATGCCCTTCCAGCATGACAGTGAACCACTGATAACTACTCTCTAGGAATGATTTTCCAACCCGTTTTGCACCGACCTTATAGTAGCTCCATCTAGGTTGGATTTCCCTGGTTTGTTTATGAGAGTGTCATGTGAGACAGTATCAAAAACTTTACGAAAGTCAAGATGTACCATGTCTACCGCTTCCCCCCATCCACAAGGGTCAAAGAAAACTATCAGGTTGGTTTGACACGATTTGTTCTTGAAAAATCCATGCTGACTGTTACTTATCACCTTATCTTCTAGATGTTTGCAAATTGATTGCTTAATTATTTGCTCCATTATCTTTCCGGGTACAGAAGTTAAGCTGACAGGTCTGAAATTCCACGAGTTGTCCTTATTTCCCATTTTATAGATGGACACTATATTTGTCCTTTTCCGGTCTTCTGGAATCTCTCCCGCCTTCCATGACTTTTCAAAGATAATTGCTAATGCCTCATATATCTCCCCAGTCAGCTCCTTCAGTATTCTAGGATGCATTTCATCAGGCCCTGGTGATGTGAAGACAGCTAACTTGTCTAAATAATTTTTAACTTGTTCTTTCCCTATTTTAGCCTCTGATCCTACCTCATTTTCACTGGCATTCACTATGTTAGATGTCCAATCGCCACCAACCTTCTTGGTGAAAACCGAAACAAGAAGTCATTAAGCACCTCTGTCATTTCCACATTTTCTGTCATTATTTCTCATCATCATTGAGTAATGGTCTTACCCTGTCCTTGGTCTTCCTCTTGCTTCGAATGTATTTGTAGAATATTTTCTTGTTACCCTTTATGTCTCTAGCTAATTTGATCTCATTTTGTGACTTGGCCTTTCTAATTTTATCCCTACATACTTGTATTATTTGTTTCTATTCATCTTTTGTAATTTGACCTAGTTTCCACTTTTTGTAGGACTCTCTTGATTTTTAGATCATTGAAGATCTCCTGGTTAAGCCAGGGTGGTCTCTTGCCATATTTCCTATCTTTCCTACGCAGTGTGATAGTTTGCTCATGTGCCCTTAATAATGTCTCCTAAAAATGCCAACTGTCTTCAATTGTTTTTCCCTTTAGAATTCCTTCCCATGGGAACTTACTTACCGACTCCCTCAGTTTGCTAAAGTCTGCCTTCTTGAAATCCATTGTCTTTATTTTGCTGTTCTCCCTCCTACCATTCCTTAGAATCATGAACTCTATCATTTTACTTTCACCCAAGCTGCCTTCCACTTTCAAATTCTCAACCAATTCCTCCCTATTTGTCTAAATCAAATCTAGAACAGCCTCATCCCTAGTAGCCTTCTCCACCTTCTGAAATAAAAAAAAATGTCTCCAATACATTCCAAGAATTTGTTGGATAATCTTTGCCCTGCTGTGTTATCTTCCTAACAGATGTCTGGGTAGTTGAAGTCCCCCATCACCACCAAGTCCTGTGCTTTGGATGATTTTGTTAGTTTTAAAAAAACCTCATCCACCTCTTCTTCCTAGTTAGGTGGTCTGTAGTAGACCCCTACCATGACATCATCCTTGTTTTTCGCCCCTTTTATCCTTACCCGGAGACTTTCAACAGGTCTGTCTCCTATTTCCATCTCAACCTCAGTCCAAGTGTATACATTTTTAATATATTACGCAACCCTCCTCCCTTTTCCCTCCTGCTTGTCCTTCCTGAGCAAGCTGTACCCTTCTATACCATTATTCCAGTCATGCGTATTATCCCACCAAGTCTCTATGATGCCAACTATGTCATAGTTGTGTTTATTTACTAGCATTTTGAGGTCTTCCTGCTTATACAGGCATCTAAGATACTGATTTGATTCCCCACCCCCAGTTCTGTCTTGTCCCTCCCTTATCCCTGCTATAACCATGCTCCCCCCAGACTCGGATATGGGTTCTCCAAGGGTTCCATGTTTTTGACTTACCTGTGGGCTTTAGTCACCTGTCCCCTTCAAATCTAGTTTAAAGCCCTCCTCACTAGGTTAGCCAGTTTGTATCCAAATATGCGCTTCCCCTTTCTCAATAGGTGGATCCCATCTCTGCTGAGCAGTCCTTCTTCCTGGAACAGCATCCGATGGTCAAGGAAGCTGAAGCTCTCCTGGCGATACCATCCTCGCAGCCAGGCATTCACCTCCAGGATGCATCTGTCTCTGCCTGATCTGATCTGTGTGGATGTTGGGAATCCACAGGAAAGGAGAATAAAGAAGAGATTTATCCAATGGAGACTCACAGAATATCCTGTTACCATAGGTGTTTTTTTCTGCTTAGGCATTGGCATTTTGTGTTTCAATAATATTTATTACATAGCTACAGCATACTGTATAGTTACTGTATTTAAACCTAGTAGAATAAAGGGCTAGCCATATTTTTTTTGTTAATTATAGTAGCTAGGGCTTTGTATTCTTAGCAATTCATTTTGCAAGCACTATTTTCTGTACCCCAAAGACAAGTCCCATAGCCAGATGAGTCAAAATGCACTTTTAATACAGCCAGTATTCCCTATGGTACAGTTGTGATACTTTTTTTATACAAAGAGATGTTCCTTCTGGGCATCAAGTTTTCAGGTTTAAACAAGACCAAATTGATTTTGTGGCTGCATCAGTGGATTGGGTTTTTTTTTTTTTTGTATGAGGTCTGTGTTAAGTATTACTTTAATTAAATGTCAAACCTAGCTTGGCTCTGGAAACGCACTATATGCCTAGTGTATGAGGAAAAGCTGTCAGCTCAACTCTCCTCTTGTCAAATTGCCATCTGTCTTACAGTGATTAGTTTAGGCTAAAGGTTCACTCTTTGGCAGGGTATCATTTCAGAAATGACTCAGTATTATACAATTTGGGGTACCAAAATGTGACATTACCTATTTGTCTTCATAAGGCTGAGATTTATCATTCTAAATTATTTAAGGATATTTTGAGAACTTTCCTTGCCAATGAATTAGAAACCTGAAATCCTGCTCAGAATTAGGACACAGGAGCTGAAGGTGAAATCATTCACAGCTGCAATTTCTCTGCACCCTGCTTTGAGTGGTCCCATGATTTTGGTTGACCCAAATGATGTTTTGATTTAATCCAGATATACATCACCACATTCTGCACTTTAATAGGCTGGTGGCCTAGTGGATGGAGCAGGTTTCTGGAACAGACTTCTGATTTCTGTCTAAACCACTGTTGATTTATTGTGTGGATTTGGGCATGTCACTTAAAAAGAGGCACAGAACAGGTACAATTTTATATTAATACCCCACAGGCCTTAGGCCCCATTCAGTAAGTACTTAAGCCATTGCCTAACTTTAAGTATATGAGTACTCCTGTTGAAGTTAATGGAACTAACTCACATGCTTAAAATTAGGTATGGGTTTAAATACCTTGCTGAACTGGAGCCTTAATAGTTAACACTGATAGCATGATTAGATGAAAGACTCTATATAATAAGTAATCATTAGGCCAAATCCCATGTGAGTTTTTCAATAAGGAATACAGCATTTGGTCCAATGTTATTAATTATAGTAATAGTATTAAATTTATCATTAATAATATAATATCACAAATAAAGTAAAAGGAAAAATCTATATACTTTTGTATCTTAAAAAAAATCCAAATAGAAAACAAAGATTCAAAACAACCTCCACCAAGCCTTCTGGCAAGAAGCATCCCAATTTATAGAACAATTGTCAGTTGTTCCATTATACATAATGTATTCTGGATGCTTTCAGTGGAAAAAGTAACTGATTCCTGTTGAAAATGCACAGGAAACTCGCTAAACTACTAGGAAAATGGCACAAGTCCTTTAAACTGAGCATTACACACAGTAAGTAAGTATATATATTGTACACACAAACTAAATCTAATTAAGCTCCAAGCATGATTTTTTCTTTGAAAGCTGAAAGTACAAAGGATGACTATTTTACCTTTTGACCCAAATATGGAAGAGACAAGGATAGTAATAGGTCTCATTCTGAATGTATTGGAAAATCCAAGATGTGCTTAAGAATGAAAAAAGAAAAAAAAAAAAATTAAGAGCAGCAACTTTCGTTTACAGCTATATGGGAAGTCTGTGTTGAAATGTTAATTTATTATAGAAATTGTTTATTATTAAAATTAGAACCACATTTTTGAAGCTCTATCATGCAATAATGACTGTGTATAGTTTGCACATGCAATTAACCAAACCATGCACAAAATCATACTAATAATGGCATGTGTACATAACAAGCAAACTAACTGGTCCTCTGTGTACGAATTTGCTGTGATTTTAAGCACAAAGTCAGAAATTGCAAGCAAAATTTCATGTATATACATCTTTAACCGATAACATTATTTAAGCCATCACCAATCACTTTTTTTGGATTATCTGGAATCCACGATAAAATGTGTAACTTTATCAATTCTCTCAGATGAAAACACCCAAGAAGGAAAGTAATCAGATGTCAATTGAACAAAAAGCTTAATGACATTAATTACAATTTTTTATGTCTAAGTACATAAAAGGAAAAGTGTGGGAAAATTCTTAGTGATTTCCAGTCAGGAAAGTGTTACAGTTATTACAATTATTTTAAAGACCAAATCTCAGTTTCACTGATACATATTTATGTGTCTCCAGTCTACTCTGTGGGATTAACAGTTAATAAAGCCTCATCTTTTATCTTTGTTGCATTTCTGAATCACATATAGCACACAACAAAATAATCAGAAAGCTAGTGATGGAAGAATTGCAGGATGTTCAAAATTTCAGTCTAGTTAAGAACCCAAAAGTAGGATGCTCAAGAACTGACAAATTTGGTTCTGCAATGTTGGGTTGGGAAATTCACAAGAACAGGCTTTCTAGTGAAGTTTAAGACGTTTGGTCAGGGTGAGCCCAGGAAATGCAGAAGTGTGCTGAAAAAGAATATAGATTATTAGTGAGGGGGTAGGATGGAATAGGGGCAGTGAAAACTTTTCACAGACAGTGAAAAATGTCTTCTTTTTTTTGAAAACAGTAAATTCAGCAAAAACCAAAAAAACCCTTTCATTTTCAGTATTTAGTGGGAAGTCTACATTTTCCATAAAAATGTTTATGAAATAGAAAAACCCATTATAAATTACCTATTATTATTATTGTGTGTGTGTGTGGGGGGGGGAGGTATAGGTGTAGGGTCTTTCTGGTTATTAATTATTATTATTATTTTGCAATCACCACTTTGTAGACATTCAAGAAGGAGAGTCCACGGCCTGAGGATCCCAAAATCTAAGGGCAGTCAGACAGACAAAGTTGGGAAGGGGGACAACAAAAGGGATTCTCTGTAAACAAGTCAACAAGATTCACTATAGAAAGAACAGCAGAACTGGGATTTTAAGGGGGACTTAATAGTAAAGAAGTCCTTTTAGATGAGTTCTGGGAGGTTGAACCATGCCTAAAAGGCTTTGTGGAAGAAGGCATGGAGGATGTTGTTCCAAGGCTATTGTGTGTATATGTGTTATCTGCATGGTCTTAAACTGTAAAAAAGGGGTCCATTTTGGTTCAGTTTGATTTTTTGGCAAAGACTCGGGGTGTTCTTTATTTTTTCTAATCTAGTTTGCTCATCCTTGCCGATCAGCTCCACCTCTTGTGAGAAAGTGCTATACACTTCAGGTAAATAATTCTCATTTTAGAAATTAATTAGATTATGTAGGACACAGCAATACATTTCTTTAATGGGCGGTACCCTTAATAGATTCTTGAAATAACTGGATGTCATATCAATTCACTTGAGTAGAGCTCTTTTGCACTTCACTACAGATCTTTCTGCCAGAGCCTATTAAGGTTTAACACCTCTCTTTGATTCAACAGCTGTTTTTTCTTCCAATAAACAAGAAACTAGGATGAAGGGGCACTTCCTTTAATAATCTCATGTCACAGATTGTGGCTCAAAGAAGGAAACTTTGAAGGGTTTAACATGAATAAGAGACATACAGTCTCACTGTTATGTGATGGGAGAAAGTGATAGAATCCACTGTTAGTCTCCTTCATATGTCCTCAGCTAATTAAGACCACTATAATCACTATGTATTCATTGTAATGAGAGGATTCATACATTTTATTATGTGTGGTATTAATAGGTCATAGTAGCTTTTCATTTTTTACATGCTATAGCACGGAGGGTGAACATGAACCTTCTTTGAAATCTTATTCTAAATGCTTCATTCTAATTCGTACTTTTTACACATATAAACTCTGGTTGAGCTCTCAGTTGCACATGGCAGATCATGATTTATAGTGATACAACTTATCAAAATATGTTCCACAGTTATTTGCAGTGGATAAGTCACCACTGGCTTTTCTGAGATTCTGATGCACTGTGTACAGCCCATCACCCAATTATAAAGGAAGGTGTGAGGCTGTAATTGAAAAAGTTTTGTACAACTGATGTTACTGAAGAGATGGCACATGGCTCAATAGGATTAATGGTAAAATAGCAAATTTCAGGCTAGCTTCACTGGAAAAAGAAGGAATTGTTTGTAACTGTTAATTACATTTAAATTATTTTTCCTGCTAACAGATTCTGAAAAAAGGTTCAGATATATGCTGTCTTAAATATACTGACTCATAGTCTATCTCTATGTCAATGTGGCACAAAAATGTAAGCACAAAAACGAGCACAAAAAGGAATGTGGAATAAAGACAGGCACGTACAAGCCTTCTATGCTGCGCTTGACAATGTTAATGCTAGTGCTCACAGGGGAATTGTAGAGCTAGTGGATATTGAGCATCTTGAATTAGGATAGATTTAGATCACATTGGCATACCATATACCTTCTGCTTGTTGGAGGCGTACTTGTTTGATTTTCAATGGACCCCCATACATCATGCTGCCCCGAACGATGGAGAGCTGTGGCACTGGTGTCAGAGGTGGATTTAAGGAGAAGGGCACAATAGACTAATGATCCGTATGGGACCCAATACTAGTTCATTTGAAGGTATCTTCCAGAGTAGCTGTGTTCTACACCACCTTAGTCTCCTATTTTCAAATTAGCATCTTCTACTCCGATTCTCAGTCTCCCTTTCTTCCCCCTCACTCATTAACTCTCTTTCTGCCCCTTTATCCCTTTCACATACTTCAGCTTATGAGGGATGAGGGGCTGTTGTCTGACACATGATGGTAGCAACAGAGGAGACCTCTTCTGTTCTGAACTTTATAAACCAGGGAGAGAGGTCAGCAACACTAAGCAGACACTCCCCCTCACCCCAGGCGCAGTACGGGCTCGGAGGAGATTGGTTGCTGAAGACAGAGTCCTGGCAACTGGAAGTAGGGTTTAATGGCATTCTACACCCAATAGTTACAGTAAGTTCCAGCAGAGACTATTAACACAACTTCCTCTTTGCACATATTCATAATGTTCCCAGGCATCACCTTTTAGGATGAAATTCCCCATGAATTTCTATGAAAATCTCCCCCACTTACTTGTGAATTCATTTGGAATAGTACTACAATAGGGATGATTTTCACCCATTATGGTATACCACTCATTTTAATGAAATTAATATAGATAAATTTAACTAGATATGATGTGATGTCCCAATTATCTAACCATGGACAATGACCATTATTACACAGAACATGGAGGAAAAGGCATTTCCATAGGTGTATTACAATTCATTTGAGTATGCTCTAACAAGCTATATTTCCAAGTACTTTTGTACCTGTTTTGATGCTGGTATCAGCTGTTGCTGCATAGCACTTATTCTCCTTGGGAAAGATTGACAGGTTCTGCTTAACTGGCTGCTTGAGACACACATCTCTTTCCCCTGCCCTTCTGGGGGATGTGCAGTTTCTGCCAGTACAGTGACCAAGGAAAGAGAGAAGCTGACTAGAGCGTCACAGTTCAATGTGCTTGGATGTCCTGGCAAGTTGATGAATGGATTGTCAAAAGTGATATTTGGGGAAAAATTGTTTTTGATGCATATGTTATAAAAATATGAAAAGTGCAGTGATGTAGCCCAATCTAAACCATTGTTATACAACAAAAGCAATGGAAGAGAAGGAGATAAGCCTGCATTATACAAGTTGAATAATATATATAAATGACTAAGACTCAGACCAGCAAGAATGCCTTATTAACAGGCATTTCAAATTAAACTTGGACTTTGCGGACATACTAACATTTTCTGAAATAGCAGGCCTAATAATGTACCTCAGTCGGACAATCTGCCTTATTTCAGACAATTTAAATGTTGTTTCCTTGCATATTTATTTCAACTTGATTTGCTCAGCAGATCATAAACCAGTTATATCTATTCTTATATGTTTTTATTTACTCATACATAGGGTGACCAGATGTCCCGATTTTATAGGGACAGTCCCAATTTTGGGGGCTTTTTTTTAATATAGGCACCTATTATCCCCCCACCCCGTACTGATTTTTTACACTTGCTATCTGGTCAGCCTACTCATACAGAAACTTGCTTCTCCACTCCAAATTTAATTGAACAGCAATTGCAATCAAGTAAACATAACAGATCAGTTGTTTGTTCCTTTTAGGGACAGTAGGGGGTTATAGAAGCCTATCTAAGAAAAAGCCCCAAATAGCAGGACTGTCCCTATAAAATCGGGACATCTGGTCACTCTAGTTCTTTTAGATGGTGTGATGTATACTTTGCTGACTCACACAAAGTAATTTACAGAGAGCAATTGTAGCTGCAAAGGCTATATGCAGATCCTCATCTGGCCAGTTTGATTGCTGCTTTCTCAGGATTCTGGTGATGAGTTGAGGAAATATGGTGCCCCTGTTGAATTAATAAGCAGTGTCCCATTCCATATAAAATATACCAAGTGCATTTTGCATTTACTGGTCTGCAATTTTCAGTCACCAGCATGAGAGTTATTGATAGGATGCAGTCAGCTCTTTGTGGGACTGCTAGAATTGTCTCTGAGCCAAATTTCTGGCAAGGAGTTTTGAGAATCCTGTTCCATTTTGTGAAAAGTGAATGTGAACATTTGAGCATGTAAGCTTACACATTTGCTTTCTGCAACCAGTTCAGTAAGTACAACTTGATCACTTTAATGTTTTTATGTTCTTTCCACCAAGTAGTGAACACATCCAAAATAAGTTTATGTTTAAAACTTAAAGTAATACTGTTAGGAAACCTATTAGTATTAATTAGAACTAGGTAAAAATTTTCAGGGACAAGTCTTGGAACCATAGAGCAGCCCAAGTAGTCAGGCTGTGCACTGGGGATCTCTTCTTGGGTTCAGCGGGAAGGAATCCTCTCTGTTTGGTTGTGGAGGGGTAACGGAGCCATTCAGGGGATGTCTACACTGTATTGCAAACTCTGGCTCTGAGACACCCAGGCTTGTAGGCTCAGTGTTTCCAAGACTCTGGCTCTGAGACACCCAGGCTTGTAGGCTCAGTGTTTCCAAGACTGTGCTTGAGCATCCACACCATTTAAAGTTCCTGGACCGGGATCTCACAGCTGTGCTAATGTGTCCATGCTGCACCACACAGACCTTCTGACTTGGGTCTACAGCATGAATTGCATCCATTTTGCAAAATGACAAGGCTTGGACTGAGTCACAGTAGGACTTGGGATGTGATCCACTCCTCTAGCAGGGTCCTGAGTGCTTGCTGACCCAAGTTACATTGATTTGTGTGTAGTGAAGCAGGGCTTGAGCTCATACCTGAATCAAGGCTTAGTGTGCAGTGTAGACATACCCTCAGTACCTGCTATTGTGGTCTCAGGATTCAGCAGTCTTATAGACTCATAGCTGGTGTGGAAAATGGCTGGTGGAGCCACATAATCTCAGATCCACTGCTGCATCTCTCCACACACCTCTGAATGGAACAAAACACTGCAGAACTGTATGGGATCCTTCTCCCCTTTCCCTATCAGTTCTTCACAGGCTCTGTGATGCAGATGGAAGGAGCACAGTTTGGGCCTAATACTTCACAGCTGGCATTAAATGAGAAGCATAGAAACAGAAAATAGTACACATGTGCAGAATGACCTTAAGCTCATTTTAGTTTTTAGATTTAATTTCCATAATGTTGATTTCTTTTTTGCTTTTTCTCCTTTCTTTGGGTAAGATGGGAAGAAAAATTAGAAGGTGGAAGGAAAACAGAGGAAAATGGGTTAAAAATGCTTCAGTACTGCAAAAGCACTATAGAGAACAGACTTGAGTCTGGACACCTTTCAGGCCCAATGTAAGATTCACCTGTTTGCAGAAACTATTGCAAAATAACAGAGTAAGGTACATGTACTATCCATGCTTCCTTTCTTTATACTGTAGAATAGTTTATTATATCTGAAAGAATTCTAATTTCAAAGAAAACAATAATAATAGTAATAATAATGTCCATAATAACTAGAAACATTTTTGGAACCTTTGTGATTCTGAAATCCCAATGTAATTACAACTTTCCATGTCTGCAGAAAAGAGGTTGTTTCAGAATTTCATCCTGTGTGCTTATTGATAAAATGCCTTTAAAACTGTACTGCTTTTATAATACTTGCCTCTTTTCTTCTTCTGGAGACTACTTTTTAGCATTCTCCTTCACTGTGTATTTATATGTACTTAAGATTTCTAGTCCTTGGTGTGCAATTTTACATCCCAGACATAAAAATGAGTTTTGAAATAGTCATAAAATTCTGGAACACTTGATATATATTCTCATACATTTGAAACACCTGAAGCACAGTTCTTATGGTATGTTAATAAATGACCCAAAGCTTTACGCCATTAACCATGAATAAAATGTTTTAGTGTCTTCTAAACTCAAGCTATGTTATAATGGGATAACTTTGTATAAAATAATGCTACATGATACTCATGAAAATAAAAATTCAGTCTTCAAGTTCAGATAAAATCATTTTATCTATGGCCCTAACAATCAGTTCTGTACAGATAAGGCATAGAAAGTGACAGTGGAGTTGTATTCATTATTATGAATGTAATTAGATTATAGGAGATAGAAGGATGATCCAGTAGCCTGAGAGTCAGGAGACCGGTGTTCAATTCCCTATTCTGCCAGGTACTTCCTGGGTGATATTTGATTGGCCATTTATTATCTCTGGGCCATTGTTTCCTAGCTGTAAAATGGGGATACATATACATGGGTGCTGGAAGTTTTAAGTTTTTGCCTCTTCAGACTCTTTTCTAAGATTGTCACCAGGTATGTAAATTAGTATGATGCCTATCACTGTTGTGTTGGGGAGACCAGTCCAGTAACAACTAGATGGAGACTACCACAAACATAACAGCTATCAGACTAATAATTTTTGGTCTCAATCAGCCTAGGCTGAATTCAAGTGGGTAAACAATATCCTATTACCAATTCCTTGGGCTACCAGTCTCCTGAAATGGCAGTTTAGACATTTTTGTGCAGTAAAGTCAACAGAGCAGAAAAACAAACCTTGAATCTCTGTTTCATACAGTGGTCACAGAAGCTAAGTGAACATTTCCAAACCAAAGAACTGTAAAATGTAAAAAAATAAAACGTAAAAAAAAAATCACAGTGAAACAGGCCCCTCAAAACAGCCTGACAGAGTTCAGGTAGTCTGAACCAGTAGGTCCTCCTGTAGCTACTCCTGTGGAAATGTGCATGAATAGTACAGCCACCATGGTGGGTGACACTATACAGGTAGGTACAAGGCCCTTGTACCTAAACAGCCACAATAGGTTACATAAGATGAAAATGACAAAGTTCTGTAAGGCATTTGACTGGGTACCACTTGACATTTTAATTATAAAACTAGAAAGATATAGAGATAACATGGCCTGCATTAAATGGATTAAAAGCTGGCTAATGGATAGATCTCAAAATGTAATTGTAAATGGAAAATCTTCATTGAACAGATGCTTTTTCTAGTGGGATCTGGCAGGGATTCGTTCTTGGCCCTACACTATGTAACACTTTTATTAATGACCTGGAAGGAAACATAAAATAATGACTGATAAAGTTTGCAGATGACAAAAATTGGGGAGTGGAGTGATAAATAATGAAGATGACAGGTCACTAATACTGAGCGACCTGGATCTCTTGGTAAATTGGGCACAAAAAACAATGTGTGTTTTATTATGGCTAAATGTAAATGTACACATGTAAGAACAAAGAATGTAGGCCATACTTACAGGAAGGGGGACTCTATTGTGGGAAGCAGTGACTTTGAAAAAAATGTGGGGGGTCATGGTGGCTAATCAGCTGAACATGACTCCCAGTGAAATACTGTGGCTGAAAGGGCTGATGCAGTCCTTGGATGCATAAACAGGGGAATCTCAAGTAGGAATAGAGAGGTTATTTTACCTCTATATTTGGCACTGGTGCAACCACTGCTGGAATAGTGTGTCCGATTCTGGTGTCCAAAATTCAAGAAGGATGTTGATGAATTGGAGAGGATTCAGAGAAGAGTCACAAAAATGATCAAAAGATTAGAAAACTTGCCTTATAGTGATAGAGTCAAGGAGCTCAATCAATTTAGCTTAGCAAAGAGGAGGTTAAAGGTTGACTTGGTTAAAGTATAAGTATGTACATGGGGAACAAAAATTGGTTAATGGACCCTGCAATCTATCAGAGGAAGGTATAACATGATCCAATGTCTAGAAGTTGAAGCTAGACAAATTCAGATTGGAAATAAGAAACACAGTTTTAACAGTAAGGGTGATTATCCACTGGAGCAATTTACTAAGGAAGTAAAGTAGTAGTGAATTTCCCATCATTGACCATTTTAAAATCAAGATTGGATGTTTTTCTAAAAGATTTGCTATAGGAATTATTTCGGGGAAGTTTTGTGGTCTGTGTTATACAGGTTGTCAGACCAGATGATCACAATGGTCCCTTCTGGCCTAGGAATCATGAATTATACAGTTGCTATTATTGCCCACTCCCGTGGGAAGTGATAATGTTTGGCACATGTGGGATATCATCCATTTGCAAGAGAACTATATGTTGTATTATAATAGTGGAACGGTATTAGTTCTACAGTCACATTAGAGGGGATAAGTAGATTATTAAAGAGTTAATGGGAAGGAACTCCTCCAGTTGTTGCATCTAAACATGTCATTTTTTGTATTATGTTAGGACAACATTTTTTTTTAAATGCGTGACTAAATATAGTCCCCTAAAATTCATACTTAGGGGTTTAAAAAGGAATAAAATGCGTAAGCATGATCTAATAATACTGATGCCAGTATGATGCCAAGGTGAACTGTTCCACAGTTTTGAAAAATCAGGTAATGTATTTAGGTGTATAACTATGTTTTTAAGAGCCTAACTTTAGGCAGCTATTTTTGATAATATTTGCCCAGTTTCTTTTCACCCTCCCAACAAGCTGCCCTGGCCTCTTTCAGCTGTCATGAGGAAATGCAGCTGTATTTAGCTTTCCTAGCATCCCAAATGACCTGATAAGGCTGATTTCACTTTCTGTGGCTTCCAAAAGTCCCCAAGATTCTGAAACTGCAACTAGAGGGTATCAGAGTGTAGCACATTATATCCATGCTCCATTTCCTCCAACTAGGCCCTTTCAGCAGAGATATCAAAGGAGCTGCTATGTACCTCTTGCACTGAGTGATTCTCCTAGGGCAAGATAGGTTGTCTCTCTATAACCAGCATCTTCCAGGGGCAACGCCACTCCATCAGAATGGACAACCTGGTCAATAGGCTGGAGAAAAACTGTGTAACAAGAAGTTTTCAATCTATTTCCAAAGGCAGCTAGATGTACCAGCAGAAAGTGCCTTGCAGTTATAATAATTTTTTTTTAAAAAAAGAAGAAAAATTCAGGAAATGAATGACATATAGGAAGAACTGTTTCTAAACAGAGTAGTTTTAAAAATGTCCCATGGGGCACCAACAGTTCTTTAAGAATAAAAGTGAAGAAATAAGGGAAAGCCACATACTTTGGGGGTAACAGTATACAGTTGTTGGTTGATTTGTACTGATGGACTCCAGCCTTTTAAACCTTTTGTGATGTTATTAACTATAATTCAAATTCTCTGAAATGAACATTTTATGAATTATGTGGAAAATCATCATCTGAGTCATAAAAAAATTGAGATAAAATAAACCCTTTTCCTGTGGACCAATCTGCTTGCTGTGTGTTGCATAAAAAAGGATTATCCATGCATTTTATTTAACCATTTTTTTTGTATGGGGGTGAGGAGGATAAAGAAGTTTCTTTTTTCTACTGAAAAGTCTTTCTTCCAGTCATAACTATATTCAAAATCTACAGCAAGTAAGTAAATATTGAAGACTGGAATAAAATCCACAGGGAAAATGTAATAATACAGTAGGTTTCGATCACAAACAAGTTAAGATAGTTGATTATCAAGGTTTCTATTGTACTTACATTTGTACTTACTGAAAAAAAACAACAATATTCATCATGAATCCAAGTCAAATTCACTGATTCCCAATATGGCTTATATACAGGATCATCCTTCATTATAGAGATGTATAGACTCTGACAAGGCTGCAGTTGTAAAAGTGAAGGCCCAACCTCAGATATCAGAGTGATGGGAATATTTTAAATGCCTTGACAAATTGTCTAGATGCAGCATGCACATAAATATGTGCACATTTCTGTATCTACATTTGTAAACGTAATCATGATAATTTGTTTGTACAACTGTGTACATGGAAGTACATCTCTACTTTTGCAAAATATTGCTCTCATTGGTTGCAATAACTTCCATTTCCTTAAAAACTTACCTTTGTCAACCAATGATGACTTTTTTCCCCCCTGGTATGTCATTAATCCTTTATCTGTTAAGGTAATCAGCATAGTATCTGAGTACACCTTATACATCAATGAATTTATCCTCACAATACCTCTCTGAGTAGGGAAGTATTTTACAGATGGAAAACTGAGGTACTGAAAGATTATGCAACTTGCCCAGTGCAGCAAAGCAAAGACTCACCAACACGGCACCTCCTGCTGGTCAGTTGGGAATTAGCTCATCCAGCACTCAGAGCGCCTCCTGGGGCCAGTGTCTTGCTTGCCTCAGAATCCCATGTCCCTCCCGGACCCCGGTGCCTCTTACCGCAGTGGCAGAATGCCAGGGTATCCCCACACACTGGGTCTCCCCTTCCAGGGGAATCCCAACCCTCTACTGCCACTTTGCCTCAGTGGCTAATGCCAGTCATCATCTAGCCCCCGTTCACTGGGGCAAACTGCAGTCTGTCATGGCCACTCATGGCAAGGAGGTTGGACCAGCTGCCTCTGCCTATCTCTGGGCTGCACCTTCCAGCCCCAGTACCTGCACAGGCCTTTAACAAGCCTCAGCCTGGAGCTCCCCAGCTCCTCTGGCCTTTCCCCAGCCCTGCTCCACTCCGGGTACCCTTTTCTCCCCGTCAGTTAGGTCCTTCTCTCTCCACAGCTAAAGAGAGACTGACCTAGCTCCTCTCCGAGCCCTTATAACAGGGCCAGGTGTGGCCTGATTGGGGCATGGCCAAAGCTGTGGCTGCTTCCCTAATCAGCCTAGCCTTTTCTATCCCAAGCAGGGTAACTGCCCCATTACACCCATCTTCACACAGGAGTTTCAGTGGCAGAACTAGGAAGAGAATCCAAATCTCTTGGGTTCCAATTTGATAGCTTACCCACAAACCATCTTTCTTTCATTGCTCTAAAATGTTGAAATGCCATTTTTACCCACTGCCATTAAATAAATATTTTCCTTTAACACTTGTACCAGATTGTGAGTCTCTCATCATCAAGTATAAGATGGGGCAGTTCAACAATTATCCCTGGAAGAGCTTCTTTCTGGTTCAATATTTAGACCAGGTTAGAAGCACACTGGAAAGTGTGTTCGCGTGACCCACTTTCAGTTACAACCTTTCTAACAATGGACTGAGGATTAGATGCAAATAAAACAGTTTTCCATTGAATATGAGGTGCAAAAATAATAGGAAACCATCTTCCATTAGAATTAGCACTTTGAGAAAGAGAGCTTGTAATGGAATATGTACAGTCTAAACATTCTTACCCCAGTCCTCTTAATAGGTAAAGCCATACCTTAACAGACATCATTTCAACTTGATATGTGATGTTCAATGGAATTTCTTTAGCTAGTTCTTTGTATAATTGTGCAAACTGATTTTGCAAGAAATACAGTTTTCTTGAGTGACTGATAAAAATACAGAGTCTTGATTTCCTATTCTGCTGCAATCACATCTGAAGTAATTTCTAATTCACAAATATTTAAAAAATAAAATGTACTAAGAGAAAATCAATTATTGTAGCTTTGCATATATTACAAAATAATAGTGACTTTAATATAATGACAGCAATTTATACCAGTTGAGGATCAGACCCAATACCTACAAAGTGAGTTAAAATATTAAACAATGTTCCTTCACTTTGCGGTTGTCCAACAAACCTATGTATTTTGTGACTATCTGTCCAGCTAATTCCTGCATGAAACCCTGGGCAATGTAACATTCTGTTTTGCAAGTAATACTATGCAACATAATAAATGAGCTGACTGTTTTTTTTGGGTTTTTAGATACACTTATTGTATGTGGGGCTTTTTATTATTACTGCAAGTGTGCTGCATGATGATGTAACAAAAAACCTTGTTGAAGGTGGAAAGAAGCAGAGTTGAGGTTACTGTGGGCATAACTCCAAAATTCATGAGTGCAATTGAAATATCAATTGTGAAATTTCAATAAAAATGGTGGATTTTTGTTTGTTTGTATACGTTATCTGCATTAAATCCAGCCATTAAAAAGTGCCCTCTTTTGTAAATGATGCTGTCTGCTAGAGAGGACCTATATACAAACTAAACCTAAAATTGTAACTTGCTGTAAGTAAGAAACTTTTATTTTGACAGTGTTAAAGCTCAACTTTTCACCCACATTTTAGTGTTAGAATGATGTTCAAAGTTGAACTGATGATTACCAAAACATAAAGTTATAGTCTCTATGTGCCAAAGAGATACAGTTACCCATTCTTAAAATAAAGAAAATTGCCCTGTATGGTAGTTGAATGAATGTAAAGTTGGATGTTTGTGGAGTGAATGATTTCTGTTTCAATTTTTATACTAAGGTTGCATTTCTAGATTATTTTTGAAAAATGTAAATTAGTTTTTTTAAGATGACATGTCCAATTGGTGCATGTAGCAATACTAGCTATCGAAAGCTGAAGAAAACAAAATTCATAACAATCATATTGCATGAGTACTATTTTTAGGGGTTTTTTTTGTTTGTTTTCATCGACAGGAGGATGCTCTTGAACTTTTTTTTCCTGTTAGCCACCAAATGTGGAGGAACTTATCAGTTTGTATGTGTAGGTGTGAGTGTATGCACGACAGAGTAACTGTTCTACCCACCTAGGGACCACATCTGAAACTGGTCCCAGAATCAGCCTTAGGTTAAATAATTTTTCTGTTTACAAGATCACTTGTGCATAACTATCTGTTATTTAAATCCTGAGAAGTCATGTTACTTTTACCTAAAAAATTGTTTAAAGTTAAATAGAAAAAAAGCTCTGTTAGCCTGAAATGTATTGGAATGTTTCATGTAATTATATCATGAAGTTTGGCTACTGCCTAACCACCTACAATTTTGGAATGCAGCCTCATAAATGTCATGAGAACTGCCGTATAAATATTAGCTTTGGTTTGAAAGTGATTTGATCCTCCCTGTACAAGCCATATGGCTAGAAAACAATTTGCTGTTTATTGGCATTGAGACTGATAGCTAAACAAAGTGGGAACATAACAGTCTAGATGTATTTGTGAAGTTGAGGGAGAGGAGCTATATTGTGTGGTATATGGGGACTATAATTAGGCGTAATGGAATGAAATTAAGAATAGGAACATTTAGTCCGAAACCAGGAGAAACATCTTAGCAGTCATTTATATTAGGCTGTGGAATAGCTTTAAGGATTGATAAAAACTTCTTTGCTCTTAAATTGTGCCTGTTCAAAGCACTACGATGCTGTGAGGGACAGTCCTGCATCAGCAAGCTGGTAGACAGGATGATCTAATAGGGTTTTTCCATCACTAATTTGTATGATTCTATGATAATCTACCTCTGAACCAGCAGGAACACCTCTCTAAAAGATTTGTACTTGTGACAGATGGGGTGACACATAGTAGTAGATGAAGACTATATGGGACGATTGTGATTCCACACACCTGAAAACAGCCACCCTTTTGGTCTTTTAACATATTCTCAAGCAATGTTGCTAATTTCAGTAATGGTGAAAATGGTGAAACACTGAAATAAGGATAAGAATAGTCTAAAATACCAAAACTTCACCCATCTTAAATATTTTCTGTCAAAGATACTCATTTGTGAAAATGAGATGCATTACTGGAATTTTTATTCCAATTTTATTCTATTTTATCCCACAGTAGATAAATATCAAATTGTCTTGAGATATCAAATTTCTTCGTGGTGAAACTTCCACTAGCACCATGTGATCCTTGAGCATTTTGCTTAAGTAAATGTCCTCTTCCCCTTAGTTAAAACCCAAAATAATTACTCTTCCTCATTGGTCACTATTATTCAATTTCAGTTTTGATTGCACTATATTATATAATGGAAGAGACAGAGGGAGATGAACAGCAAGGTTCGATTCCACTTTTTTTCATACCCTATATACTAAAATGAAAATTCACCCACAAAAATAAATTTTGTATGGAAAAAGAAACTCTTTACTTCTATTTTTCCCCAGGAAGAGTCTTGCTAGCAAAAGGAAGATGTCTCATCATCACAGAACAGAAAAAAGGTCTCCGTAAGACAGACAGTCATGCAGGAGGGTAAGTAGCAGGAGGGACTCTCTCAAAATGTTTATATCTTGGATAAGAGAAGGATAAGCATATGGCTTTTTGGATGCTTTTCTGAACTATCCCTGAATTGTGGATCTTTTGATATGGGCCCACAATTAGTCTTAAAACAAAACCTTAGGCTTACTCTCATGAGCAAACCCACTGAGTTTAATAGGACTATTCAAATGAATACGAGTACCTATGCACAATATGCATTAGTGTTTTCAGGATCACATTTTTAGAGAGAATCTGATTTTTGTATTAATTTATTAATCATGCACGTGCTTTTGAAAATATTATCTTCCCAGCCTAAATGATTTAATCTGCAGGATAAGTTAAGTCTGAGATTGGCATAATTCTAACTATTTTGGGGTTGTTAATTTTTTCATGCTGTGGAACAAAGAAGATAGGCTGATATTTTCAAAGGTACCCAAGGGAGGTACCCATCAAAACCCATCAATATTTGAGTGACATTTGGGGCTAGTTCTCAAACCTGCTGAAATCAAAAGAAGTTTTAATGATAACAAGATCAGACTCCTAACATTTTGAAAATAAATAAATTTTGCAATTACCACCAAATTTGTAATTTTAAAATCCCAGCCTCCATTTGATTTTTATATGCATTACAAAATATCAGACATAATATAATACACACTCCAATAAAACATGTTCAATGTATAGTTCATTTGAGTAATACCATTAGTATAATAAAAAACACTATTCTAGGGAGTATCTGTTGTTCCTTTAAAGCTATAACTTTTCCTATAAGTTTTAAGTCCACGGAGATGATAGTATGATAGGTTTATAAACTACCAGAAAGAAATTCCCAAGAACCTTTTCTCTCTTTCAGAAGAACAAAGATTAGAACAAGATTACACCAGTTTAGAAATCTTATGGGGATAGTACATGGCTAAATCCTCTGTTATAAGGGGAGTAAAATCCAGACCTAAAACATAAAAGTTAGCAGAAAGTCTGTTGGGGCCAGGTACTTTCCTTGCCCACAGTGATGGAATAGCTAGCATAATCGTTTCTTGAGAAATATTATTCTCTAGTGAAGTAGCTTCCTTGTTTGAAATCATATATCACTAGGAATCAGCAAGGCACAATGATCATGGGATTTGCTTTCTTCACTACCATGCATATGGTTTCATATAAAATTTGGGAAATCTATTAATAGTTTGATGGCCCACTGATACAAAAGCTTTTAATGTGTGGGTTTTTTTTTTAAATGCCCTACACTGTTCTGCTTTTCAACTGCCATAGAAGGATTTTGTTGGCTTTCTCCTCCTATTCATATATCTTGTTTTTAGCTGAAGGATACGACTTTTTTTGCAGCTCTTCTGAGACCTCTTTGTGCATTTTGTAAAGAATTAACAGTGCCTGAAGCATTTTAGGATTTCTGTGTATGATCAGCGCAGAGATTCCAAACATCACAGTTTTAATGGAAAAATAAGCAGTTGTCCTCTTTCAATAAACTCTTCTAAAGTGGCACCTTGTAAAAAAGTCATTGCTTTAGTCTAATGAATTGGAGCTGACAGCAATGAAGAGAGAATAGGGAAGGTAATTCCCAGCACAGAGAACAGCATGGAAGAACTGAGAAGATAATTGTGGGAGAAGTGGGAAAATGGGGCATAGAGGCTAGCAGTGCTGGCAGAGCAGAGGGGCAGTTGAGGACTTTAATGCAGAAAGAGTCAAGGATAAGTAGGGCAGGGTAGAATTATGAAAGATCTTGAGGGAGAAAACACAAAGCTTGTATTTGATGCAAAGAGGAACCAATGGAGGGAATCAAAGACATATCCAGAACAACAGGCCAGGAAGATGAGCTCAGCCCGTGTGTTGTGTGGAATGGAGAGGCCAGTGAGAAGGAAATTGTACTAATACGAATGTGATCTTGGATGAGAGTTTTAGTTGTGTAGAACTAGAGAAAAAGGGGGTTTGAAATTTTGAGCTTGATTCTGCACTCCATGGAGTTGCCTTCAATGGGTTACAACAAGAAACAAGCCCCAGGTGTAGAGAGAAGCAGCAAGATTTAGGGCCTGCCTGGATGTGGGGGGAAAAGGAATTCTCAGTTATCCAAAGCTAATCTAAAAGAAAACCTTTGCCTTTTTCAATAAGCTCCTTTTTTTTTTCTGTGAAATGAAAAGGTCTTCAAAATTATGAAAGGTACAGCGAAAACTGATTAGTCATTCCTTTTTACCTTGCCATATAATACATGAACAAAGGGGCATTAAATGAAATTAAAAGGCAATAAACTTATAATGAGTAAAATGAAATATTTTTTTCCACATAGTGAAAGTCAATGAGTGTAATTTGCTGCTGAAGGGGGTCATTGACATAATTCTGTGGCTGGATTTTAAAATGTGCTAATCATTTTATGACTATTAATGCTTCGAGCTGTGTAAGTTAAAAAATGATAACAGCTTTCACATCTCATGCTTTATAATCTAAATTATTGTCTATGGGAGTCAGGAAGGAATTTTCTTATCTCTGCCCATGTTCAATGCTGTACGGTTGGTTAAGTGTATTAAGTTCTTATTTTTTCCCACCTTCTTCTTCTGAAGTATCAGGTAATGGCCACTTCTAAAGAAAGAACACAAGACTACATCGAAGGCTGGTGTAATGCATTATGACAATTTGTATGTGCTCTAAGAAGAAAATAGAGGATAGTGTTGCCTAGGAAATGGTAAGTCTGCACCTCTGGTTATGGGGCTTAATCAGGGGACCTTATCTTCTTTATACCATCAAGTCAACAATAAGCCTCAGCTGTTTCCACACAGACTTAATATAGTACTTTTAAAAGAAGATAGGAATTACTTAAATACATAGATACTATCTGAGTGCCTCGAGAGTATTTAAATATAGAAATAAAATTAGTATGCAAAAATATTTTATCATAATTTTCCACTGGCAGTCTTGCCATGAGGGTAAAGTTGTTTTGCTCATAGTCTCTTGAATCACATCTTTCTATTCTGTTATAAAGATTTGCTGATTCATTTCCTTTTCCAACACTAAATTGACATTGCCAATATAGCCTTGTAGAAAGAAGGAGGAAAATGTACTTATATGTTTATTTACAAAAGACCAGATTATCTTGTAATTTTCCTATATAGTTCTCTACTGAGGACAAATCTAGTTTAAACTGTATCCTATTCTTACAATTTTTAAATAGTATCTTAACCTTGGGCTTGTGTGAAACATTTTAGCTCACTTTTATCAAATATATTTCGTATATACTTTAATCCTATCATGCCTTTGAGAACCATGGGGATTGGGGGTGGAAGAGAACACTGCAAGATTAGTTTGTTAGTAACAGTATTTGGGGAGTGGAAGTCTCCCTAATTCCTCCACCCCTGAGATTCTTGTTTGGGTGGAGTTTTCTATAAACAAGGTTTGGGATTTGGCAGGGTCCCAGGGTTTTTGCAAACAGAACATGGTGAGAGTTTCTTCTTGCCTTTTGACATGGACAACTCTCATTTCCACCTGGAGGAGGAAGACGACTGACCAGAATAGGAAGATAATTGTTTTTGTTTTTTATGCCCACACCCAGACTGATACCAGTGCAGGGTATTTCTGGCTGCATGTGCGGGTCTGGAGACCACCTGTAACAAACCTGAATCAAATAGGTGGTTTTGGGATATTGTAGCAAAGGCATTGTCTGTGTGAATTTTGAAGTCTGCTAAGATAGTGAGCTTTGTGAACTTTCATCTGCACAACAGACGGTGTCAAGAACAGCACCTCTCCAAGGAAGACTTTGGTGTCTGGAGGTTTATAGGTTAGCAGAATGCCCAAGTTAGTCACTCTCAGGACACATGATTTTTTCCTCCCCTAGAGAACCTTTTCCCACATTTAATCCCAGATGGGAGTAGAATGTCTATTCCACCACTCCACGTGCACAAACCAGCCCTAAAGTCAATTGATCTAGCAAAAGGAAGAGGATCTTGGTGTGCCCTAGGGTCACAATAACAGCATCTATATACCCCATCACTACTGTCAGCATAGTAGAGTGTCCCTTTGCCTCAGCATTCCCTGGTTTCTGCAAAGCTGTCTGGTGGTAGCCAGTGTTAATCATGGCACCTTTCAAGCTATTTTAATTTACCCCTGAGACCAGCCCAGTAGCTAAACAGGCTAGGAATGATAAGAGGTGCAAAAGCCACCTTGGCACCCTTCCTTTGACTAGTGTCAAACACCTTTCAGCTGATCACGATGATCAGGAGTTCAGATTTCATGAACTGCTGCCATTATGACTGCCTTAACTCTGGGACTGGTGGTTGTGTGCAAACCTATTGAATGGATGCAATGAGAAAAACGGCAGGAGGTGATGAATTACCAGTTTCACATCTAGCAGAGTTTTTACCCCAGGGAAATAGGCTTGGCACCTAAGATCTTTTCCCCCTCCATTTTGCATAAATTCCTACTTTTGTTAACAAAATATTGTGTGCACATAGTCGACAAACAGGATTGCTGTCAGGCAGACAAACTCTAAACCTTGAGATAATGGTTAATGGTTCCCAAGGCTAGATTTGATGAATGGCCTTCATGCTTATTCCCACCCCCACCCCCCATTCTCTTAGGGCAAGTCAGCCCATAAAGCTTTGCAGTCATCCTCGAGCTCAGGTTTCAGATAGCTATGCACATGTGATAGAGGCCTCTTTGTTGTGCTACTAAAGGCACAAATAAATGTATGTATCAGTTGAACCACGGCTTGACAAATTAATAGAATAATTAGTATTTTCTCATTGTTCTTGTGACTTGACAGATTTACATTTATGCACTGAGTAGACTCTTCATACCAAGAGATGTCAGCGTTATTTTCAGCCAATGGGCCTGATTACATGAAGATAGCACCTCCCAGTACTCACCTACAATAGGGCAAGAGAATCTAGAGATTACAATCAGAGATACATAGAAGTCCTGCCAGGCACCAAAGAAAGCTGATGAGACGATGTGCTAAATTAATGCATTCCTCTTCAACTACAGTGGCCATACCCCTTTCCTGATACCCTCATCCACTTTTTCAGGCTGCACTGGCCACCCAGCAGACAGAGAGTTACGGCTGTTTCCCTGACTGCAGTTTGTCCCCTGGCTGACATTCAGTCTTGGATACTTTCACCAGGGTCTCTGATAGCTTCCTCCTTAGACCCTCTAAACTTGCATGTAACCCTCTAAGTTTAAAGAACTCACAGCTAAGACTCTCAATAGAAATTCTTTGCAGGCAAGTAACTGGACTTTTAAGTACATCACAAGCAGGAAGCCTGCCAAATGCTCAGTCAGGCCACGGGATGATCAAAGTGGTAAAGGAGTATTCAAGGCCATTGTAGAGAAATCAAATGAATTCTTTGCATCAGTCTTCACTTCTGAGGATATAGGGGAGGTCCCCACACCTGAGCCATTCTCTTTAGGTGACAAATCTGAGCAACTGTCCCAGACTGAGGTGTCAGTTTTGGAACAAATGGATAAATTAAACAGTACAGTAATAAGTCCCCAGGACCAGATGGTATTCACCCAAGAGTTCTGAAGGAACTCAAACATGAAATTGCAGAACTACTAACTGTGGTATATAACCTATCATTTAAATCAGCCCCTGTAATCAGTTGACAGGGGGTTGCCTATGTAATGTCTATTATTATAAGAGATTCCTGAGCCAACCCTGGCAATTACAGGCTGGTAAGCCTAATTTCAGTACCAGGCAAATTGATTGCAACTACAACAAAGAACAAAACAGAATGCTCAGACACATAGGTGAATACGATATACTGAGGGAGAGTCACCATAGCTTTTATAAAGAGAAATCATGCCTCACCAATCAATTATAATTCTTTAGAGGAGCCAACAGGCAAGTGGACAAGGGTGATCCAATTGATAAAGAGTACTTGGATTTTCAGAAAGCCTTTGACAAGGTCCCTCACTAAAGGCTTTTAAGCAAAATAAGCAGCCATTGGGTAAGAGGAAAGGTCCTCTTATGGATCAGTGTCTGGTTAAGAGATTGGAAACAAAGGGTATATTGGAAACAAATAAATGGTCATTTTTCAGAATGGAGAGAAGTACTGGAATCTGTGCTGTCCTACATATTCATAAGTGATCTTGAAAGTGACTGAACCAGGATGATAAAAATCAATGATTAAAAAAAAATCGGATTTTTTATTTACATACACATAAAATGCTTTTTTGGGGGGAAAACCCTATATAAAGATAGTTTTAATTAAGATACATTATAGCTCAAAGATATCTCATCATGGAATAGGGATTATAAATTCTATAGTATGAGACAATATATTCATGTAATATTAGGAAAAGTTTTGTAAATGAGTTCCAATAGTTCATGGATTAGGAACTCAATTTTACAAGGTTCCAGGGGCTTCTGTATAGATTATTTAGATTAATCTTTCTATTTACCAAATGGGTCTCAATGCTCAGTCTAGAAGATACTGTCAGTTCTGCAGTTCTCAAATTGTGGATCTGTGTCTCCAGAGATAACATAGAAGAAATTAAATCCTCACTCTCAGGTTGGAAGCAACAAAACAATGCAGTTGGCTATGCTACTGCAATCTCTCCATTTAGCATTGGTGGTTCGTGAGTATAAAAAGGAAAAAAAAAAGAAAATAAAAGGGGGGTTGCAGCTGGGTCTACCCCAGGTCATAGCAGGACTGGGTAATAGAGGAGTTGGGGAAAAAGGGAAGAGACATGTACCCGACACCTAGGAAAAATTAAGTGGCAACTTAAACCTTCTCTTTCTTTCCCTGCTTCCACAATTGCTTGTTAACAGCAAAAATGTTTTTAAATAAATAAATTAAAAAAAAAAAAAACAGAGGTGAGAAATAACAGACTTCAACCCTGTTGTCCCTCTGCAAATTTGTGTACACAGAATCAATCCCTTACCTCTTTCTAAAAGTGCAAAGTTTCACAAAGTAAAATGAATAGAAGATTGTTGGAGGTGGAACAGATCCGGACAAGGAGAAGAAATCAGGAGATAAATGTGAGAAGGGAGGGACAGGCAATAGAAACAACAGTGAAACTGTTTGAGCAGCATATTCCAGAAGTCTTGAGGTCTTTTTGAGTATAGCCTTCATTGATTTGAGATCTACCATTCTCTCACTAGAAGGGAAAACCTATGATGGCAGCAGGCCACAAAAATGACCCAGTTTGGGAATATTTTAATGAAGTTCCTCTCCTTGTGCGTAAGACAGCCATACATTCAAAATGCAAACGGTGCAATAAAGAAATGCAAGGCCTGGTTGCCCTAATGCAATAACATTGTGATAAGTGTTCCTTCTCAGGATAAAGTTGCGTTGAAGTTGAAGATGATGAAAGGAACATGTCTGAACATGCAGGATTTTCATGTTGGTAAACTTTTTTATTTCATACTTCTTTCTTAAGGATTGCCTGTCTTCCTTCTGGACTATTCTTGAATTCTCATGTTTGAGCAAAAAATGTAGTTGTTACTCTATGGCATTTTAGATGCAGTTGTGATAAAAAATAAATAGCTGAAATAGGCAGGTCTTCCTTTTAAAATTTCACCTTTAAAGTAGTACTGAGTGTCAGTGAATGCAATGAGTAATACTAAATGAGCACTATGGTGGTAATAATGAAATAACTGCATTGACTATTTTGTTTAGGAGAATCCATCCTCAACATACAGGATTGTGAAGACTATCCTCCTTCAAGGTCACCATCATTTTCTATAGTTTCAGAGTTATCTGCCAATGATAGTGTTTCAGTCACATCATGTATGGCACATAGCCACAGTATATCACCTGTAGCAAAAAGAAAAAAATATTTCCATCATCCAGAAACAACCATAGATAAGTTTGTGATAAGAACTAGCAGATTACAAAAAGAGTTAATTGATTAAAAAAATTGCCCAGTTTGTTTATGCAAAAAACTCTCCTTTCTGTATGATTGAGAACCCACACTTCATTAACATTGTTCAGTCATTAAGACCAGGATACAGTCCACCCAACATAGCAGATGCCACAGGCAAATTGCTGGATAAAGTGTCTGAAAGAGAAATTGAGCAGTGTGCAAAAGGTCTAGAGGGTGAAATTGTTAACCTAAGTCTTGATGAGTGGAGCAATGTCCACAATGATCCTGTTGTATGTGCTTGTGTGACAATAGAAGAAGGGAATGTCTTCCTTACAGAAACAATTGATACATTAGGAAATGCACACACAGCAGAATATTTACAAAAAGAAGCAGTAAAAAAAAAATCAAATGTCTGGTACGCTGCTTGGTCACAGACAATGCTGCAAATGTATCCAAGATGAGAAGAAATTTAGAAGAGAGACCCAAGCTAATAACATATGGTTGCGGTGCTCATTTGATACACCTCCTAGCCAAAGCCTTCAGTGTTCCAGAAATAAAGACTAATGTTTTTGAAATTGCAAAATACTTCCGTAACAACCACTTTGCAGCAGCTGCTCTGAAAAAAGTGGGAGGAATCAAGCTAACTCTCCCACAAGACATGTGATGGAACTCAGTAGTTGACTATTTTGAGCACTATATCAAGAACTGGCCTAATCTGATGAGTTTGTGAACAAAATCGTGAAAATATTGCATTTTACTATGTTAGTTAAAAACAATTTTAACAAAAACAAACCTGATTTTAAAAAAACTTGAATGTTTAACTGAATTCAAAAATTCATATGCTTGTTTTGTTAAAATATTATATGTTTGCCGTTGAAGAAAAAATCCAGAATACATAACATTGTTGTTTTAGTTAAATAAAACAATTAAAATGTCTGTCTGATGACGTTCTCCTCCTAATACAGTATGGCAAGAAAATCCTCCAAATATTTATGATTAATCTCTTGAATTAGAGATCGTTCACCTCCCAATAATTTCATATTTTGCTTCAATTACCTTTGTTAAATGAAATAACCAAACAATCATTTCATTTTTTGATATAGCTGTAAAACTAATCTGAAAAATTTTCAAAATAAATCCCTTTAAAAAATATATAGTGTGTACCTTCTAAAAATGAAACCTACATCTATCTCTGAGTTGTGAAGAATATGTATTAAGCTTATAACAAACAAGAATGCACTTTTATGTAGAAATCAATGATTAAATCGAGTCTTCCTGACTAGTGGTTTAAATCAATTTGATTTAAATCAAATCCACCCTGGACTGAACAATGAGGTGACAACATTTTCAGACCATACAAAATTACTCAGGATACATCCAAAGCAGATTTACATCCAAAGCAGACTGCGAAGAGTTATAAAAGGATCTCACAAAACTGAGTGACTGGGAAACAAAATGGCAGATTAAATTGAACATTGATAACTGCACTATAATGCACATTAGAAAAAATAATCCCAGTACTACATACAAAATGATGTGGTGTAAATTAGCTGTTAGCACTCAAGAAGGAGATCTTAGAGTCATTATGGATAGTTGTCTGAAAACATCCGCTTAATGTGCAGCAGCAGTCAGAAAAGCTAATAGAATATTAGGAACCATTAGGAAAGGAATAGATAGATAATAAAACAGGAAATATAAGAATGCCTCTATATAAATCCATGATATGTTCACACCTTGAATACTGCTCGCAGTTCTGGTTGTCCCACCTTAAAAAAAAAAAAAAAGATACATTAGAACTGGAAAAAAGGTTCAGAAAAAGGAAACAAATGATTAGGCAAACAGAACAGCTGCCATATCAGGGAAGATTAAAAAGACTGGGACTATTCAGTTTAGAAAAAAGAGACGAGTAATGGGGAATATGATAGAGGTCACTAAAATAATGAATGGTGTTAAAGAAAGTTAATAGGGAAGTATTATTTATCCCTTCACAGAACAAAAGAACTAGGGGGTCACCCAATGAAATTAACAGGCAGCAGGTTTAAAACAAAGATAAGAAAGTATTTCTACACAGAACACTGTCAACCTGAGGAAACTCATTGCTATGAGATGTTGTGAAGGCTCAAGAAAGAATTAGATAAGTTCATGGAGGATTGGTCAATCAATGGTTATTAACTAAGAAGGTCAGGGATTCAACCCATGCTCCTGATATCCCTAAACCTCCAAATGCCAGAAGCTGGGAGTGGATGACAGGGGATGGATCACTTGAAATTGCCCTCTTCTGTTCATTCCCTCTGAAGCATCAGGCACTGGCCATTCTTATGTTCTTAACTAGGACTCACTTTGCATAGGCAGAAGAGCCCAGTCTAGGATTTCTGTCTGTCTGTTACTAATAAATTATCCTTAAGGATTAAGCAGTACCACTTTCACTTCATTACCTAATGCTTTTTAACCTTGCTCTGGTAGTCACAGATAAGCCCCAGATGAATATGTTTGGACTACATTAAATAGTCTCTAGTTATGAGATTTGGAAAGGATTCATCTAGGTTATAATCAGGATCAGATAAGCGGAGGATAGCATTACAGATGAAAAGTTCAAATGGCCCATTTAACTATCTTTACTCAAGTTTCCTGCATTGACTACAGAAAATCTAAGTCCTTTCTTTGACATAAACATCAGTCAGTTGGTCATATTTCATGTGCAAAATTATCTTAGGGGAATTTCTTATATTTTTATTTTATTTTAATGTAAATCTCGAGTTCCCATTATTAATCTTAATTATGCAACTCAGATAATAGAGATTAAGACAAAAGTAATTAACAATGATGCCAGATCTTCATTATTAACATCAAACTTCAAAGACCTCCAGCAATCTATAGCAACAGCACTGATAAAACATAAATGTCAACTAGTAAGATTTTTTTTTTTAATCCTACATGGTTGGGAGTGAGTGAAAAATATTAGAATAAGCTGAATACCAATAGATTGGTGTTCTCAACCTTTTCCGTATCACATCTCCTTTCCCTTACGCATCCTCCCCACCCACAGATTCTGTCTCCCACCTACTTAGAATCTAAGCAGGGCTCTTGCCACATTTAGCTATACGAGAAACACAGGATGGTCTTGACATCCTGACTACTGTTTGTGATCTCTCTGGAGTTCACCCACTGATTTCAATGAAAGCAAGCTAGGCCAATGTTAAGCACTTTTGAAAATCCTACCTTTCAGTTTTTAGGCACTGGGGAACCTTTTTGGGAAGGCAGACTGTATACAAAAGGTATAAGTTCCACCTTAACCATAGCAGAACCAGATTGTTGGAACAGAATATTAACTAGTTTTCAGAGGAATTATTTAAATTACAAGCTGAGGGAAGCTGAGGGATGGATGAAGAGCACTCAGGTCATCTGTCGTGAATGAAAATGCAAAAGGTTATCATTAATCTAAAAGATCTTCATGGACTCTACACTGAAGATGGATAAGAGTACTTTGTATTTGTATCCAGAACCATCCCCACAGTAAGGTTGTGTTTCATAACTGGGACCAAAGAAGTACTCTTTGAATACTGGCTTTTTTGCCCAAAATTTCAGAATGTAAAAGTTAGGGTGAATTTTATTCTTATGTATATATTAGGATACATGTTATTCTGATCTAAAAGGCAGTTTCATGGTAGTTCACATTATAAAATAACAATTTCATGTTTGTTCAGTCTCTTTTTATAGAAGAAAGCTTGTGACTAAAATGGTAAAGAAGAGAAAGAGGCAATTCTTGAAAAAAAATGAAAATAAAACACCCCTCCCCACCCCCCAAAGAGATCAGTCTTTCCAAAGAGATGCTAAAAAGTGCTTTGACGAGAGTTGGAGAAAAAATATGCAGAAAATAGGAACTCACAATGGTCCATCTGAAAATTGATGAAAAAAGCTAGTGCATAGGTAGCAGTACAGGGTACCAAATAGTTAAAGTCCTGCACATATAATCTAGAAGTGGGATACCAGGCTGTCTAGTATATTGAACATCGTAGTGTTATATTGTAGCTGAACTGGTTGGTCTGCCCCGCTCAGTTAGGCAATGTTTTGTAAATGTAAAGAAAGAGAGGTAGAGATGCACTGCCCACGTCTAAATGCCCTGTAACTTTTAAGGAAGTGCACTGAGATGAGAGCAAAAAAACCATGAACTCTGGTCTCAACTCTACTGACTGCAGTTTACATTTCTGTGCACTTCAGAGCCCTATTACTGAGCAAGGCTCCATACCCCAACCTGAACAGCATGATCATGTCCACCAAAACAGGAGTACTTGTGGCACCTTAGAGACTAACAAATTTATTAGAGCATAAGCTTTTGTGGACTAGAGCCCACTTCTTCGGATTCATATAGAGTGAAATAAATATTGAGGAGATATATATACACACATACGGAGAGCATAAACAGGTGGGAGTTGTCTTACCAACTCTGAGAGGCCAATTAAGTAAGAGAAAAAAAAACTTTTGAAGTGATAATTAAGATAGCCCAGTACAGACAGTTTGATAAGAAGTGTGAGAATCCTTACAAGGGGAGATAGATTCAATGGCTCAGCCATTCCCAGTCCTTATTCAATCCTGAGTTGATTGTGTCTAGTTTGCATATCAATTCCAGCTCAGCAGTCTTTCGTTAGAGTCTGTTTTTGAAGTTTTTCTGTTGTAAGATAGCCACCTGCAGGTCTGACATTGAATGACCAGACAGGTCTGAAACCAGTATTATACAGCTTCCAACACAATACCAAGAACTGTTGGGAAACTAGTGTTCAAAAGGAAATCATCATCTAGCCACCACATAATTCCAACAGCATTATAGGGACTGACAAATAGCAGTTAGGAAAATAAAGGATGGTCTTGTGGGTAAGGCAGTGGACTATGCTTCATGACATCCAAGTTCTGTGCCATAGGCTTTCTGCTTGACTGGGGGAAAACATCTCTCTGTCTACCAATTCACCATCTAAAATGAGGATAATAATTCTTTCCCTCGATCACAGGAACAGGATCCTTAAAAGGATAAATTCACTGAATACAATGATTGTTATATTTTTCTTATCTGGTCCCAATCAAGGCAAGATTGGCAAGTCAGAAAGTGAAACTGAAGTATACCTAACAAAAGCCGTATGTCCATTAGATTTCACAGAGTTGTTCAGCCTTGGCCAAACTCTGCTTCCACGGATGACAAAACCTGTAGTGACTTCAGTGTGGACAGAGTTAGGCCAATGTTAAGTGCTTTTGTAAATCCCTCCCCATACATACAAGTACCTCATATGAAGACACAATTATGTACTTGGGTGCCTAAGAAACATCATTTGTGCCTGTGGTTATTTGAATGCAGAAATTTCAATGCCCAAAGAGAGAGATTGATGGGAGGCTCAGTTCAAAATCAGGTTCACTGCTTCTCATTCTGTGAGGTGTTCATGGACAGCATGTACATACATGCACACAATGTGAAATCAGTGTTTTCATGCAGGTTCCAGATTAAAAAATAAGAGGTATAATGGCAGGTTCTAGATTAAAAAATAAGAGGTATTTTTTAACCACAATACTTCCAAATCCCTCTCCAGTTATTACCTGTGGTAAAGCTGAGATTTTCATCAAGCAAACCACACAGACAAGTGATAAATGAATATGGAAGTCAATTGCCCACAAAATACAAGGTTGGACCATCCAAATAAAATCTGGCGTTTGTCATCATTTTACGTTGTTGTTCTTGTGTAATTAATGAAATTCAATCAACTACTGTGGTTTTTAAACTACCAGTAAGTGATAATCTTTACATGACAATAAGTTAATATATATTATTGTGTGAAAATAACAAAGGCTTGAATGACCCAAGGTATTTTTTCAATGGATCCTTTGAAATAGCTAAATGTTACCTAACATGTTAAAATAATATATGCATCACTGTCCCTCAGATGGCTCCTGGGCCTAATATTGCTATTCTGCTTGTGTCACTCTGCATGTTAATAAGACCTCATAAAATGATAATCACCCTTAAGGGATTAAACTCAAAAAACTGCTCTTTTCATGACAAGTCTAGTTCATAGACTAGGTTAATCTGGTTTTGCCAGACTGTTAAAATCAGATGATACTTGCAAAGATATTACTTGAATTTAACGCCCCTTCAGTTTTCATCACTGGTAGTTCTTCAGTCCTCAGCAGTAAAAAAAAATTAGATTTGGAAATAGCTAAAACTGAGGTTTTAAAAATAATATTTAAATCCAATTATGAACTAATCAAAAGAGGGACTAAACTGCCGAGCATTCTTAGGCAAATCCAGATACATCTGAACACCAGGGAGATGAACTCAGGTTCTGTGAATTTATTCAGGTACCAGTAAACCTGATCTTGCCTTCTTTACTCCAGCAAAACCTAGAAAGACAGGATTTAAATCCTATGGAATAGGAGCTGATTAAACTATACATTACAAATACTGGGCAAGATTTTCAGAAGTGCCTAATGGAATAAGCTGCGTAACTTCCATTGACTTTAGAAGATCATTGGGAATTAAGAAGCTAGCTTGCTTAGGATGATTTTGAAAATCTCACCCTTAGCCACTTTTTTCACCAATTAAAGTTGTGAAAGAAAAAACTGCATACATGTGAATGAATTCATTATTCCTAAGATTTCCTGTGAATTAATCATGATGAATAATTTTCAACCCATTGAGGTTTTTTTTTCCCCATAGGAGGTAGAGGATAGGATGGTTTGGTGAACTGCTGATGTTGCATATTTGTTGTTTGTGCTATGTGATTGGTCAGAATAATGAACAAACTTTCATACACTTTTTCAAAACAATAGTAATTCAGACAAATTCAGGAAACTTTTGGGACTTGCTATCATTTTCAGAAAATACCTGGAAGCTATTGAAATATATGTGACATTATCTGAGCCAAGCAATCACAGTAAACTGAACTCAGTGCTCTTGTTTTCAAAAATATTGTTTTGCTCTGCTGTGGATAATGAAGTGCCATAACTATTCAGAAGAAATTTTTTTCCCTCTGAAAAATGCAGATGCCAGTTGATTGAAAAATGTCATGAATTCACATCAATTTTGGACAAAATAAAAAAGAGAAAAAAGTTCAGATACGTGAAAACAAATAAAACCGACGTTATCTAAATTAAGCATTTTGATCTTTTGGGCTAGATTCACAAAGGAATTTAGGCAGCATTTGCAGAGTTGGAGGAGGTTGTGGTGCCCTCCACACTTATATCCAGTAGTGCCCAGTGGTTAGGGCACTCACCTAGGACATGGAAAATCTAGGTCCAACTACCCACTTTGGAGCAGGAACTTTAACCCAGATCTCTGCCTTCCCAGATAAGTGCCCTAACCACTGGGCTATAGAATCAGTCTCTTTTGCTGGCCCAACAACTATTCAAATTCTTTGTATAAAGTGAAACATCGACAGGAGAAACTGAGAGCAACCCACCCCAGAATACCCTATAACCTGGTGGTTAGGTCATTCATCTGGGACCAGGGAAACCTGGGTTTAAGTCACTGCTCCAGAGGAGGAATTTAAACCTGGATCTGGTTTAACAGGAGGGGGTGAGCAGCACCTCCTCTTATTCAGGTAGTTTTCTGAATCTAGTCTTTCATTTCCTTTTAGTAAAAATACACTAAATTAAATGTGTGTGTCAGGTCAAACAAATTCAGTTTTGGTTTCACCTGAACAGCTATTTCCCTCCCAAGTTTTCAGAACTGCAAGCTAACTGAAATAAAATGAAAAAAAAAAAACCCAACACAGCTATTCACACAGCTGTATGGTATATCTCAGGTGAAATTTATATGGCAAGGGTGGCCAAACCACAGCTCATGAGCCACATGCAGCTCTTTTACAGTTAAAGTGCAGCTCTTGGAGCCCCTTCAAACCCCCCCCTATTCTCCGCCTACCAGACTGGAGGTGTTTGGGGGAGAGGGGGGCAGCTCAGGGATTCTGTCCTGTGGCATGGTGGTAGGGTTAGGGGCTTCTGCCAGAGACCACTGGCACCTGCTGAGAGTGGGGGGCACAATTTAAATGTTAGGCCCCACCAACAGCTTGTGTCATGTCCCCACAGGTGCACCCTCCCTCTTACCTTCAGCGACCCCTCTCTGCAGCTCCCAGGTGTTAGCTCCACAGGGAGAGGCAACAGCAAAAGCAGCGGCTCTCCTTGCAGCTCCCAGCTCTTTGCCGCTGCTTCTCCCCATGGCTGCAGTTCCCAGCTTGCTGGCTCCAGCAGTTGCCATGCTGGGAGGAGACCTGGTGGCACCATGTGACCGACTGGGGCCAGCAAACCCTGGCAAAAATATGGGGGGAGGAGGGGGACAGACATGACTCCACATGTGTCACCTCTGGCTTCTGCCCAGCAGGGGCGGGGGGCTCAGGGCCCTGGCTCCTGAACATCTGAAGATTGTCATATGTGGCTTGGGGGGGGAGGGGGGTCAGTAAGCTTGGCCACCCCATTATATGGCATCTGTCACCCTTTTTTTCATTCAAGACAGAGTTAGAGTCTCTCACTTTTCCCAGCCATCCCTTAAATTCATCATGTAGAACCAAAATCTAAACAACAAAAACAACATACAGAAACCAAGTCAACCCTAAGATCTCTTCCAAAGTAAATATCCTTGTGGCTATTTCTACACTGAAACTAGGTCAGCAGACTCATGCTAGCCATGCACACGCTAATGTGCTAAAATAGCAGTATGGATGTTGCAGTACAGATGGAGGCTTGGGCTAGCCAGGCGAGCTTGGACCAGGGGGTCAGGTAGCCTTTGTCTCAGGCAGCTATTTGAGCCACTGCCCATGCTGCAACACCCACACTGCTATTTCTAGTGCACTAACTTGAACTGAGCTAGCACAAATCTGTCTACCCCGGCTGGGAAGCACACTCCCAGGTACAGTGTAGGTGTACCCGCTGAGGCTTGTCTGTTCCTAATCTAGTTTCCTTCTGATGCTCAAGCAGAGTATACATCATGCCACATGTTCGAGTAAAGGAGATTAAAGCTGCTTTATCTGAAAAGTCTGTAATGTGATTACTTAGGCTGTTGTGATAAAGCAATAATTCCTTCTGAAATTGTGTTCAGTTTGTACAGACTATCAAATCCAAGAACATTCAGAAAAGCAGTTACTGCTAAGGACTCTATATCGCTACAGTATTCGTAGTTTTTTAATTGGTACCTATAGCTATCTAAATGGCATGCATATGCTGTATCGTACAAATGAGCACCATGACCCAGTATATGCTAAAACTTGCAATGAACTGCAGTCTGTACTTGATGGCTGGATTAGCTACTGTTCATAACCTCCTGTCTGATGTCTCTTTTATTTCCCACTCCTGCCCTTTTTTATTTAATGCTCCCTTCTCTTGAACCATCGCAACATCCAATGTCTTTTAAAAGCAATCCTTTACAAAACAGTCTCAGTCATGGTCTTCTTAGGCACTACCCCAAGGTGCCACTACACTAAGAGGGATTCGCCATCTGAGCCAAGAGCTCAGCAGGAAGAAGAATTTCAAAGAAAGACTCTGTTCTTAACTAAAGCAGTGCAAATCCTGCAAGGGTCAGTTTGTGATAAGTTTTGTGAACAGGGCCTAGAGGCAAATGCAGTTTCTGGGGGAATCCCCTTTTCCTTCCACCCATGCACCCCAAGCCCAACTGACTCTTCTTCCAGACAAGCCCCAGGATTCCTCATGGTCCCTGAGGATTCCCAGTTCCTGGCCCCTACAAATAGATGGCTCCATCTCCAAGTCTGTGCAGTGGATTGAGAATTTTGTAGCTGGGCAAAAATCTTCTATCCATATTAGGGAATGATTCAAACCCCCAAATTAGGATACATATGAGTGGGTTTGAAGTTAATGCAAATGTTGCATGTGATTTTATTCCTAGGCAATACTAAAAAGGTTAACATAGGAACATGAGCTATAATGTATCCCAAGGGCTGCTCAGATGTATTTCTCAATGAAATGTTGAAGTTCCAAAGTAAAACCAATACTTCAGAGAACCCTGCCAAATGCTGCTGGGCAAACTCTGAGGTGGAGTTCAGCAGTGAAAGGGATAATGAATTTTCAAAAACATTTAGACAAGGAGCTCTTCTACATTAAAAAGGGAGAGAGTTCCGAATAAAGTAGCATAGTTACTGATAGAACAAAAGGCTGAACTTTGGAGTCGAGAGCAACTGAGAGCAAGTGGATCTGAGATACCTGGAAGGGTTTAGGGGACATGCAGGTTTAATGAAGGAGGAGGTGAGAGACCAGATAGAACTTTGTAAAGCTCAAACATTTTAAAATCTATGGCCCACATTCAATGAACTTAAATGAGGGACGAATTTAGCCCAATGCATTATTGAACTGGGACTTAATATAAATTGAACAGCACAAGAGTGATATTATCTCATATTTTAGTTATACTTGAGAGTTTGGTTAATTCATTTTAGATTCTTTAAGTGGATGCCGATCATTTTCAGGAGGCAGCGGTTAAAAGGCATTGTACCAATGAAGTATGTGGAATACAAATGCATGGATAAGTATTGCTGCATTGACTTGTGCAAGAGGGCATATTACTGTCTACTTTTTATAAAAGGGAGGAGGTTTGGATAAAACAGATACAAACATTTGCCTTTAACTAGTTGTTGTCATTAGTAACTGTGCGCAAATATTGACCTTTTACACACTGGTATCTGAGATACTGCAGCTATTTTGAAATGAGGGGAAAGGATGTGTGCACAAACATCTGTAAAAGAGGAACTGATAGGGGAATGCAAGTCAGGAAAAAAAACGTGTAGAGGTGATATGGCTGAAGGGATAGGATCTCTGTCTCAGTGAACTATTATATTCTCAAATTGGAAGGACCTAACTCAGAATAAAGGTGACCATATGGAGGCCCCAAGTCGTGCAGAATCTCTCACTTGATTCTCTTATCCTAGGTAATCACTGCCATGGGAAGGAAGGGTGCTGTTGAAGTGAAGTGGAAGTTCAGAACCACCTTTTTTGCAAAAGGGAGACAATTGTGCAGTACCAGCTCTGGGATTCCTCTCAACATCTGATTCTCCTACAAGTAGGTAGCACAGGGGAAATCTAAGTGCAGTACATGTCCTATAATCAAAATATTTTGGAATTTAGTACAACTGCACGCACGGAAGAATGACATTACAGAGACTTGACCACATTTTGAACATCATGACAGCAGGGTTGAATAGATCCTTTCCAGAATAAAGGGTGAGTAATAGATTCCATGTATTGGGACAGTTGCTTATAACTACAGATGGAAGCAACAGAGCAACAAATCCTAATTGTATTTAGTCAAAGTTTTCTCAAAGTCTCAGTCTGGAGCACAAGGTCAGGAACACATCATTCTGCATGCCTTAATGAGTACACAGCATATAGTAAAAAGCAGATGTGTGGGCTTCATGAAGCAAAGGACATAGGATGGAAGGGTCCCAAGGAAATAACTGGGCTGTGAATACTTGTAAAAATCCAGTTATAGAACACGTACATAAAAATCTTATACACTTAAAACTTGTTCCATCTTCATAAAAAACAAACAAAAATATCGTCCTCCTGAGGTCTTTATTCTCTCATCCTGCTTTGTTTATATATGAGAGGACTTTATTGTCCAGTGTTGTCAATCCAGTATTTCTCATGAGTACATTTACTTCAAAAATATATATTAAAAAAATTAAAGGCCAGTGTGCAGCCTCGACACTCCCACATAATTTTTCTGCAACAGTGTAATTCTGGTCTCAGATTAGTAATTGAGATAACCTGTCCTGTGTTTTTCCTTCTTTGAATTCTAATATTTAACCAACAGAGCATGAATGAGATCAAAGCACTCAGTAGGCCAAATACTACAATATCTCAATTTTTTTTGTACTTCACTAGAATTTTCTAAATTTTCTAAGTTGTAGCTATTATGTATGTGTTTGTGTACCCATTGGACATACATTCACATAAAATGCATTTTATTAAGCTTCCCCACATGTACTGTAATTCACTTTAAGATCTTATAAATGTACTATTCATTATTTTAGAAAGAAGTACGCAGATGTGGGTGCTGTTTATGACACTAGAAAGAGGAAAAACCTAATTTAACTGGTCAGAAAATTGCTTCGACTTCTAAATACATTATGCTGCAGTGGCATTTAAAATATTCCCTGACTGAATTGCATAAACCCGCCAATCATCAGCGTAGAAATATCTGGGCAGACATATGCACAGAGCCCTGACAAGTACCCTTTTGGGAGGGATGGAAGAGAGTTGGCCTCAGTAGCAGGAGTGTTCTATGCAGGAAATAAGCATTGAAGAGGGATTAATCCCATTTGCTTCTGAGCAGGAAAAGCTGGGAAGCAAGTGTTCACTCTGAGCTATCTTTGATTCCCTGTATGACAAGAGGCAAGTTGCTTAAGCCTATATTTTCAAAAACACCCCTCTAGTTTTGGGTGCCCATCTTGAAATTCCTCTTTTCTGATCCTCAAAAATGCTGAGCACCCTGTGACGTTGTGCAGTCTATATGGTTTTATAAAAACTTGATAATAAGTCAATATAATGTAACTGAGATAGTTTTAGAGAAAATACGGTAATAAGTGAATGTAACGTAACTGGCATATGCCTCATGCAAAAGGTCTCTTGTAAGGTATCATTACAAAGCTTATAATCTACTGAGTATGATCATCTGATTTGTATAAATGTACCACTCTTGTATCTAAAACTAGAAATATAAAATGTAACTCTGAGGGCCTATTGTAATTGTGTAAAGTGTGGACCATTAATGATGGTTTGGAATCTTGATGACTCCCATTGTCTGCAGATGGCTGTATTTACCTGTGAGTCTTCCTGTATGTGTGTGTGCTGGCAAGTGAGTAATGAAGTCTTGCAGTGACATGTGATCATGTCACCTGAACTGGAATCCATCTTTAACCTGGTGCTTTTCCAGCGAGGGGGGGTGGAAAACCAGAGAGACAAAGAGTTCCCGCCTTATGCAAAAGATATATAAAGGGGGGAAGAGAACAGAGAGGGGGAGGAGCCATCATGAAGAATCCCCTAGCTACCACCTGAGCTGCAACAAGAGCTGTACCAGGGGAAAGAATTGTGCCCAGGCCTGGAAGATGTCCAGTCTGAGAAAAACTTACTGAAGCATCTCTGAGGGTGAGATTATCTGTATTCAGTTTGATTAGGCATAGATTTGCGCATTTTATTTTATTTTGCTTGGTGACTTACTTTGTTCTGTCTGTTACTACTTTGAACCACTTAAATCCTACTGTCTGTATTTAATAAAATCACTTTTTATTTAGTAATTTACTCAGAGTATGTATTAATACCTGGGGGAGCAAACAACTGTGCATCTCTCTCTCTCAGTGTTATAGAGGGCGAACAATTTATGAGTTTGCCCTGCATAAGCTTTATGCAGGGTAAAACGGATTTATCTGGGTTTAGACCCCATTGGGAGTTGGGCATCTGAGTGCTAAAGACAAGCACACTACTGTGAGCTGTTTTCAGGTAAACTTGCAGCTTTGGGACAGGAGATTCAGACCCTGGATCTGTGTCTGGAGCCAGACGGGAGTGTCTGGCTCAACAAGACAGGGTGCTGGAGTCCTGAGCTGGCAGGGAAAGCAGAAGCAGGGGTAGTCTTTGCACATTGGGTGGCAGCTCCCAAGGGGGTTTCTGTGATCCAACCCGTCACACACCCATAACTCCAGCTGAGTACAACAGGAGCTACAGATGCTCAGGACTAGAGCTAGATAGAAATTTTCCAAACCTTTTTCATTGGAAAATGCCAGCTCATCAAAACTAAAAGTACTTGTAGGAAAGGATATTTTTTGATGAGTCTACTGATTTGGAAATTTTTTGAAAAAGTTTTTCAACTCGAGTTTTCTGCTCTTCTTGTGCATACATATTCTCTTTGGTGTATGTTAAATCCCAACTTAGGCCTTGTCTACACTACAAAGTTTTGTCGGCAATAACTGCCTTTTGCCAACAAAACAGGGGAGGTATACACACTACAAAGCTACCTTTGGCAGCAAAACTCTGCTGTTTTGCTGACAAAATAAAACCACCTCAACGAGAGGGAAAGCGCCTTTTGCCGCAAAGTTAAAGCGACAAAGCGTCAGTGTAGACCCTGCTGTTTGTCAACAGAACTGGCTTCCACCAGTATCCCACAATGCTTGCTATGATTGCTCTGTTCACTGTTTTGATCTCTGCTGCCCTGCAGGCATGCACCCCTTCCCTTTCAGAGCTCCAGGAAGTAACTGACAGCTCAGCCATGCTGCTCCCTTTGGGGAACAAAGAGAAATCACTGGAATGCTCGTTCTGCCCTGTACTAGGGAAAACAGCAGCAGGCAGACTGCTGTGCTGCTTTGACATTCCTCAGCACGGAGGGCTCACACAGCTGCTCAGGATGGCGTTCAAGGCAGCTGAGAAGGCTATGGGAGAACTCGGAGGGAATCACAGAACCATAGGCAGGCAGACGGGCCAGGGGTTGATGTGGAGATCTCCTGCCTCAGGATAGGTCAGTCAGCATGCTGTCTGCCCCGCCCCAGACACATCACTCTCCTCTACCTCCCACTCACACACTTCAGTTGAAAAGCGGCTGACAATCTAGTAGGGTGCCTGTGGAATGATGCAATTGAGAAACCTGCTTCATGCGATGCTGTACCCAGGGCCGGCTCCAGGCACCAGCATTCCAAGCAGGTGCTTGGGGCAGCAATCTGCAAGGGGCAGCAGTCCGTGTGTTTTGCTGCTCCAAGCAGTGCGCCGAATTGCTGCCATGGATGGCAGGGGCAGTCTGTGTGCCGTTAGGGGGGCACGCGCGTTTCCTCGCGGTGGCAACTTCTATGTTCAGCTGCCCGCGCCTGCAATTTGGCAGCAACTTCTATGTTCATCTGCCTGCAGGGGCAATTCGGCGGCTTCTGTCTTCTGGCTGAAGACAGAAGCTGCCGCTGAATTGTCACCGCTGCGGAAACAGGCGTGCCACCCTAACAGCACACAGACAGCCCCCACCGTCCGCGGCGGCAATTCGGCGCACTGCTTGGGTGGCAAAAACAGTAGAGCCAGCCCTGGCTGTACCTGCCCCATGAGGCCTTGCAAACCCTCCCAAAGCACCCTGCGGCCAGTTGCATAGTGGGATAGCTACCACAGTGCACTGCTCTGTGTCAATGCAAAAGCTGCTAGTGTGGTTGTGCTCTGCCAACACAATGTGGACATGAAACAGTGTTTTTAATTAAAGCGGCATAACTTTTGCCAACAAAACTTTGTAACGTAGACATAGCCACAGAGTGAATTTTTAGCACCACAAATAAGCCACTTAGAGAGGAGAAAGGTTATGGAAACCCTGGAAGACTCTTCAAGACTGTCACAAAAAATAAACAGAAGTTCTCTTCCTCAGAATAGTATTCTCTACATAAAAACTTCAATATTTTAACTGTTTTACCCTTTTATATACCACAAATAAACATTGCTATTACCATCTGGTTATGTAGAAGAATTTCGTACATAAACCACCACTTTCCCCTTTAATTTATCTAACATTCTGATTCAATTCAAAATATTTTGCATAGGCCACAAGGTGCGCCACTATCCCCATCTATCAGGGATCTAGGGATTTTATTATTATTCATCACTCCCCCACTGGTATAAGGTCAATACCACACCATGGTACCTCTTGAAAAATATGCTGTGGGAAGATAAATTGCCTGAAGGTTGGAACTGCCAGCTGTCAATACAATTAGTGACAAAAGAACATTGATCCAGGCCTCTAGGGATTGTACAGCCATTTGGGAATTAATTTCCTCAGGATTTACCCATTCTGAGCGTTTCATCCATCCAACATGTCTATTTGTTGAGAAGTACCATTTCCCAGTTGATGTTCTTTACTATATTTTATAAGTACACACTCGCCTGCTCTGCCCTGCCCAGATTATTTTCTCCTGCTCATATTGTGTACAATGAATATATAACCTTACAAAACAAAGTATTCTCCCATGCACAATGCCATAGCATAAGAATCGGGGCCCAAATAGCAGACTACACACCCACAGGAGGAAGAAAAAAGGAGCAAGAGCCTCCTTTACACTCCTGCTTGGGTTACTCACACGTTGGGTCTGGATGAAAAGAAATAAGAGGGCATGGCATGTCTGTTTACTTCCATCCAAGGCAAGTGGACAGGGAGTGGAGAGGAAAGATGCAGAGATAGGTGGAGCCTTTGTCAAACTTCTGCTTAGTAGCAAGTACTTTTGAGCTCGTGTGGGTAGTACAGTGAAACCCCGCTATACCGTGATGTTTGGGGTCCAAAAAATTACATCGCGCTAAATGCAGGGTCGCAGTATTGCGGGGTTTCAAGCCTGTCAGTGGTCCCCAAGGCGGTGCATTGATATGCACCACCTAGTGTCCACTGCCCAGCAGGGGAGAGAAGCTGCGGCCCCGCACCTGCCGGGGACAGTGAGCACCGACGCCCGCAGCCCTGTTGTTCTCTGTCCCCGGCAGGCGCGGGGCCACAGCTTCTCTCCCCTGCCTGGCACTAGGCGGGGGCACATCAATGTCCCAGCAGGCATCATGGCATTGGGGACCACTGGTACATACTGTAATACTGTACCTCTTAAACGGGGGCCAAATTGTGATTGCGTTATATGCGATTTCGCATTATGGTGGGGCGCCTTATTGTGGAGTTTGACTGTAGTATAAATTGCTACTGATACAAACCAGCAGTAGATTGTCCACCTGGAGCAAGGAGGAAATGGAGGAGAAATTGTGATTCAGAGGTCTTTCTCTGAGCTACACTGCATCTTAGGGTTTGGGGCTGGGCTTAAGGCATAATCAATCCCTGAGCAAGAACTGGTCAGCAATTTTTTTTCCAAGGGAAAAGCTTCAATTTTGATGGAAAGTTTCATTTTTTCATTTCAATAAGGTTAAAATATTTTGTTTTGACTTTCATACTGAATTCTATTCTAAGATATAATAGAATATCATACAAGTTAAAATGACATTCAACAAAACATTTCAACCTTAATTTTAAGTGTTTCAATAATTCCCTAAAAAAATTGACAAATTGATACTTTCTGCAAAAAACAAAAAACAAACAAAACCAAACCTTTTCAGTTTCATTGATCCAGCATTTTCCAGAGAAAAAAAAACTGTTCTATCAGAGAATTTTTAATCTGCTCTACTAAGTATCGGAATACCTCTGCTCCCACTGGGAGTTTAACTATTGAGTTCATGGGAAGCAGAGTTAAGACTACCTTGAGTCCAATTGAGGGGGGGGGAAAAATCACACTAAAAGCCCAGTCATGCAAACACTGACACTTGTTGAGCCTTGTGATGGAGTGTTCACCACACACTTGCACTGAAGGGGTTAATGGAGGACAGATGGGCCAATTAATCCACTACACTAAAAGCTGGGAGAATTAGGGTTGAGAGGAAAGTCCTGATTAGGGGAAGCTCACTTGTATGTGAACAGGAAAGGTTTATAAAGGCAGGAAGTTTGAAGTAGAGTGCAATGGGATGGAGGGAAGTAGGCTGCAATTACTCTCTGGGATGAGGGAGTTGTGAGGATGATAGGAAAGCCGTGGGGGAGAGCCAGAAGGCAAGAAAAGGGATCAGGGAAAAGGCGGTAAGGTTCAGGAGGGAACAGACTTCGGCTGCTGATTAGAGGCCCCTGAGCTGGAACCCAGCCACTGAGGAAGTGGCACCATGGGCTAGCGAATGGGAAGACTGCCTAAGACTCCTAACAATGAAAGACTGATACATCAGAAGGGGGAAACATGTATAGTGACCTGGCCGGATGGCCAAGTCATGAAGAGGGTCCACCTGGAGTTGCAGAGACTGGGAGAGACAGCAACAGTAGGGCATGCAGCAACCAGCAGAAGGGGGGGGTCTTGGATCTGGAAGGAGCTAATCCCCATAGTGGCCAGGAGGAGGTGCCCCCAGCTCTGAGTGAACCCTGTAACAGGCCTTAAATAAGGACTGCAGGATTTTGCCTTTATACATATTACATTCATTACTCAGTTTTAAAAAAGGATGAATTGTTTCTTCAGTTTTCACTTCAATCTGAGTTTGCCACAAAACTAAGAAATTAAAAAAGGAGCATAGAAAATGTTTTCAGCGCTAAGAAAGGAAATTTTACTGTTGAATTCAATATGAGCAGAATTAGGCCAACACTAAGCGTTTTAAAAATTTCCACCCTAAAAACTATTTTAAAAATGCATCCATGTGGCAAAAAAGGTATTTTCTGGAAATTTTCCATAAACAAAAATTATTTTTTAAAAAATGACAAATACGTTGTATTTATCATTGTAGAACCACAGCAATGGGTGAGATTTAAAAAAAGGCAGTTTCCACTGGATATTAGATAGAAAATGAACATTGTAACATAAGAGATTATATGCTGCATGTTAAATCTCAACCTAGAATTAGATTTTAGCACCAAGAATACTCCTTGTGTTTAAAAGGGGCTAGGGGTACATAAATTGTAATAGACTCTTACTTATTAGCAGAAAAAATAATGAGGATTTTATTGTGAAATCAGTGGGAGTAATATCAGGACCTAGGCACTATATATAGGTCCTATTTCAGGCAGACATGTCTCTAGCCAAGAATGGCTGAATATTAATTTTTTCCAGGATCTGTCCTTTCCAGTCCTAGATCAGCAGGACAATCACTCGAGAGGTTAGTGCCAGTTCAAAGAGTAAAGGAATGGAGTACTACTACTCTTATTTCAATACTTTTTCTGTTTTAAATGAGTTTCTCTTCTATAGTATTATTAAATAGAATGAGATTAAGCAAGTGTATACAAGTGACAAAATGATTGAGACGCAGTCCACCCCTCAAAAAACCCTACTATTCAAAAATCTCTATTATGCATTAACTAAACCTAAGATGCAGTTCATACAGACTTGGAGGGGCTAGAACTTCCTTTGCAATGACAGTTCAGAGCCAGAAAAAACTGGACCAGATCCTATCCCTGTTGAAATTATTTTGATCTGGAGGCACAGTGGACTATAATGCTTGGAACTGCTTTAAATTGAGCTGAATGCCAAGACGGATCATGACTTGCCCCAGGATTAGAGTGTACAAAAGGTGGTGTAAAGCCACCCTTGCCCTCCAACCCTCACCTCCTGAAGGCCCTTGACCAAGAGCCACTTTGCCATAGGACCACAGCCTCTTACTGGTGATCCAGCATTGAGCACATTGACCACTTTCCTTCATACATCCATTTGATATTAGTATCAACTATAACCTTACTTATCTTTGTCTTTGGCATCACTCTCTTTCACTCATCTTTATCTTCTTTCTTCATACAGACTTTGGTTTTTTTTATGTTTTAGATTTTTCCATCATTATAATACACTTTTAAAGTGGTATTACCAGTATGACCTTTTATATGTACTGTTAAATGTACTACATTCTATGGGGATATTTGTGGCACCTTAGAGACTAACAAATTTATTAGAGCATAAGCTTTCGTGGACTACAGCCCACTTCTTCGGATGCATATAGAATGGAACATATATCTGAAACCTATGGGGATATTGTATTACCATTATTGAAAATATAAAAAAATTTAAAAAAATGTGAAAATTCACCAAGTGGTTGGTTATATTTGCCCCAACTATAATGCAGACAAACATTTTAACAGATATCAAAGTATTAATCTTTATTTCCTCACTTTTAAAGTGAGCATTAAGCTCACATTGTTGAAGAACACTTTCCTTTTCTTTACTTGTTTCTTCTGCCATAATTACAAATAATTCCCCAATGCCACATCAGAAGATAATTGGAAAAGTTGTAAATCTGAGAAGTAGGAGCTGAATTAAAAAATAACTTACATTTTCACCTGTCTGACCAAATTTGACTGGTATTGATTAAATTCTGTGTGTGTGTGAACAGTTGTCTTTTACGCTTCTTCAGTTTTATCTTTTTCCAGCTCATTTATTTGAGTATGCAACATGCCAACCATAATACTGTTACAACACTGGTCACTTTTTCAGCTACCATTATAGGACTTGTAGGCAGTGGATAAAGAGTTTTCTATTTAACTCAGACATACCCCAGTAGGTGTTCAGTTTTCATCTTTAAAGATATGATTCTATAATACATCATACAGCTTCAAGTTTCATTCATTGAAGTTACAACTAATCAAAATTATAGACATTGTTCCCTGTTAACACAACAACCTTTTGATTATACAGCATTGTGACTAGGGCCTTTATTTATTTATTCAGATCCAGCAATAAGCTACAAAATGAAATAGGCACAAAACAAATATTAATACTGAAGTATGATCCGTGCTCAGACACGATCTCTAGCTGTGGCCCCTCTGGGTCACTCCCAGGGTACACACTCCCTGTCTAGTAACCCTTCTCAGAAATAAAAATCCCATGATCCAGTTACCCTACACCTCCAAATCTTACAAGTAACTTAAACACACTCTTTCCCAGAGGTCCAACCTCATGGATTCTCTGGTTTAAATTTTAACTCTGCAACAACACACAATAATTGCACCAAGGAACCCAGAGGTTTTGCAAAGTAAGTTGTTAAAGACACTTTATTCATACAGAGACTTACAGATCCAGGCAAAAAAAACAACAAAACGTGTATGCAGAAACCCTTCCTCCAGTGTCCTCATTACTCTGAGCCTTTTTGAATTTGGCTAATGTCTTGAGGCTCTCAGGACCATTTTCTCTTCCTGCTATGTCTTGCTTACATTTGCTCTTGAAAAGAAACATTCTGACAGGATTGAAAATAAATGAGAAAGCTGGATTAGCAATTTTTAACTCCTTGCCTTTTTAGGCAGGCTAGTAATTCTATATTAAGTGGATATATTCTAAACCTAGCTGAACAATCTTCGTATCATTAAAATAAATAATAAAAAAAATCAGACTTTGGTTGCATTATGTTTCCATTGCTGCATTCCATAATTAGTAAACAATAATTAAATAACGTCAGTAGATTTATCTTTGAAAGCACCTCACACATAGACGTGGAGCTGAGGTTTGTGCTGCACTTGTGAAAAAAGCTGGGAGAAATCCCCTTTGCCGACACAATTTCATCACCATACATCACCAACAAGCAAGTTTCCAAAAATTAGAAGGTATCATGAAAATGATGGTAAATGTTCTGGAATTGTCTGAATTAATTATGGTAATCCCCCCCGCCAATTCTACTGGTTTGAAATACAACAATGTATGCTGTGAAGTTTTCAGGTTTAGAACAGATGAAATACTGTTTATTGAATGTATTTTACAAAAAAAAAATGGCAAATACCTGGTCAAATACCAATTTGTCAAAAAAGCAAACAGGATGTTAGGAATTATTCAAAAAAGGATAGTGAATAAAACGGACAATATCTTATTGCCCTTATATAAATCCATAGTACGCCCACATCTTGAATACTACATACAGATGTGGTCTTCTCATCTCAAAAAAAAAAAAAAATACTGGCATTCGAAAAGGTTCAGAGAAGGGCAACTAAAATGATTAGGGGTTTGGAACCGTTCCCATATGAAAAGAAATTAAAGAGGCTAGGACTTTTCAGCTTGGAAAAGAGAAGACTAAGGGAGAATATGATAGAGGTATATAAAATCATGAGTGGTGTGAAGAAAGTGAAGAAAGAAAAGTTATTTACTTCTTCCCATAATATAAGAACTAGGGGCCACCAAACGAAATCAATGGGCAGCAGGTTTAAAACAAATAAAAGGAAGTTCTTCTTCACACAGCGCACAGTCAACCTGTGGAACGCCTTGCCTGAGAAGGTTGTGAAGGCTAGGACTATAACAGGGTTTAAAAGAGAACTAGATAAATTCATGGAGGTCAAGTCCATTAATGCTATTAGCCAGGATGGGTAAGAAATGGTGTCCCTAGTCTCTGTTTGTCAGAGGGTGGAGATGGATGACCAGAGAGAGATCACTTGATCATTACCTGTTAGGTTCACTCCCTCTGAAGCACCTGGCATTGGCCACTGTTGGTAGACAGGATACTGGGTTGGATGGACCTTTGGTTTGACCCAGTATGGCCATACTTATGTTCTTAATTGTCAAATCATTTATATGCCAGATAACAGCAAAATCTATCCAATAATTTGACAATTTTTTTTCTGGTATTTGATCATATGTACTAGTAATACTGATCCTGATTCCCCATATGACAGAGTTTTACATTGGTCTAACTCCACTGATTTCAATTGATTTATCCTGACACAGACTTGATATAACAAAGTTAGGCACACAATAACTAGAAAATAACAATACAAAACTTTCCCCATATTGTAGATGTAATGCTTTAAGTATGCAGAACAAAACAGCCTAGTGGGATGTGATCAAATGGATATCTTGTCCTAGATAATCTACAGACAGGCCCTTACATAATTTACACTGTATTAGCATGTTTATTAAAGCCTACAGATACTAAAGCAATTGCAAAGGAGGAAGGAAAAATATTAAGAATTGTGTGATCTAATGAAAGCTCAAGATAATTGATGAAATTTTGGCAATGCAGAATCTGTTCCACATACTGTATTAAGAAAACAAGATTAAAAAGAAAAAAATTATAATGCTGAGAATTTTGCACAACCACAAAAAGACACTGCCTTCAAAAAATTATATCTCCCTTTGAAATAAAAATTATTTTAAATCAGTCTCAATTAGGTTAAATTACACTTGATGTGATTCTCTTTTTTCTAAAATTTCTGATATTAACTTCTCTATTTTACTAAGTTACTCAAGGATGTTGTGCTTTGCATGTGAATGTCTTCATATGATGAGCTGTCTGCATGAATTTAAATTTGATTTTACTAGGTTAATACTAATAGCCTGTTTTGACAACTTGGAAAAGTTTTTCAGTGAAGACAATACAAATATATGGAAAACATTACACATTGAACAAATATATTCGGCTTCATTTTATGCTGTCATTCTAAACAGCGTCAATGGAAGGGAAAGTAATTGTGAATGTTTGTATTTAAGGTGTACAAACAGTGGGTGAGCAAAACAGTTTAAAAACATAAGATTATAGAAAGCAATAGTATGGGTCAGGCTGGAGACTCTTGCCTATATGCTCGGGGTCTTACTGATCGCCATATTTGGGGTCGGGAAGGAATTTTCCTCCAGGGCAGATTGGCTGAGCCTCTGGAGGTTTTTCGCCTTCCTCCGCAGCATGGGGCAGGGATCTCTAGCAGGAGGGTTTCTGCCGATTGAAGTCACCTAAAACAGGATTGGGGACTTCAACAGCAGAGTCCAGGGAAGGGGTAGGGACGGTTTTATGGCCTGCAGCATGCAGGGGGTCAGACCAGATGATCATAATGGTCCCTTCTGACCTTAAAGTCTATGAGTCTATGAGTCTATGAGGGTCATCAGGGTCATTTTGGATTCATCAGTGCCTTTGTTTGATGACTTAATGAAGTTTAATTGAGACACTGTAGAAATTATTAATAGATAGGGTGTTAATTACCTATTGAATGTACAGACTGGACCATGACAATACAGTAATTTTAGACTAATGAACCAGTTTTGAACAAACATACCACCACCACCTTGAGGCTTTGCTCTTTTCTAGAGCCACATATATTTAAATTAGATCCACACCTAGTGTAAACTGGCACCATAGAAATCAAATTGGCATAGCTCCATTACATCAGCTGAAGATCTGGCCCATTATTGTTTGCATGTCCAGTTTCCAGCAGAGACCATGACTGAAAGTGATAAAATCATACGAGAAAGCATGTTTCTGTGAGGTTTCAAACCAAACTTGGCAGACTTGGGAAAGTAGGATAGTTCTACGGTTCACATGTCAATAATTTGAAAAATAGAGTTTAATTGTTACTTGACTTAACCTAACTTAAAATGCCAAGACTAAATGGTTGCTGAGCAGCAAATCATTGCTTATGTTTGTCCAAATGCTTGCAGGGTACAAATCAGAACTGAATTTTAAGACTATTTGAATTTGCATAAATGATTAACATTTCTAAGCACACAGAATAAACATCAGATCATGCATTTTAAGTGTTGCAACAGTAATTACTGGAAACATGCTTTATTAGTTGCTAATCAATTTGCTGGACCTTGCATATGATCATGTTCTGAAACATGATATAGAGCAATGATCACCTTAGTCAGGTATTTGTTAATAGAACAAAGGCCACAGCAACAAGCGTTGTGGAAAAAGAAAACATTAAGACATGAAAGCAGATGACTATATGCATGTGTAACTTGTTAATATCAATACCAAATCAAATAGCTCTTAAAGGAGAACTATCCATATATATTCATGGTATTTACATAAACCTTGCTTTCAGTTAATTTACTTAGTTCTGGAGAGAGAGAGAGAGAGAGAGAGAGAGAATATAAATACGTAGCATACTGCATGACACATCAGATTTAAAGAGCTAATGCATGGATGTGTATAAAGCACGAATACCCTATAGTGTGGAATCTAATGCTTTGCCTATTAGGGATTCTAGACTTATCTGATCTTCTTCTCTACATGTCTCTCACACCTCTTTCAGTCCTTGCCCTCCCCTCACCCTACACTCCATCCTTCTTATCCCAGTTTCTTTTCACCGATATATCTTACACCTCCAAGTTCTGTTTGCAAAAATGTCTTTTTCTTGACTACAGACAGGATATTTTTGGTATCTCCCATTCAGGGAACCCAGAGGTTAAATTATGGAAGAGCACAGCTCCTACATCTCTGTTAAAACCAGAGGGGACCTCTCCACCTCACCCTGGCTACAGTAATCAGCACTCTCCTTCAGCCTTCCCCCACTGAGGATGGCTAATCAGCTGCCATGGATATAAGTGACAACTCTCATTGACTTCTGGGGCAGGATAGGGTGTTTTGTGTGTGTGTTAAGATGGGAGAGGTTCAGATCTCCTTTCTCCCACTCCAAATCTTATGAATTCTTGGACTTCCATGTGTCAGATTGCATGTGCGATGCACTTTGTTCCCCTAGCATTAGCAAAACCCCGGATCTGAAAAATCAGACAATTGGTCACTATAGAGGATATTACAGTATGAGGTTCAGATAGTTGTCAACACAAGCAGACTTGTTGAGGTCCTGGATTGGATATTTAGCCAAACATTTCCTAGCATTAACAATCAAGGTTCAGAACCAGTTCACTTATCTTCAGAAGTACCATAAGTAAATTTAAATAAAATTAGAATTAATTTTGTAAAACTGATTTCTGTTTTTTACAAGAAATCCTGAAAGGCTCATGGAACCTTATTTGTCCAAAATTGTGACTGTACAGTAGACAATCTAAATGAATGATTACATGACCACAGCATTGTAAAAATAGAATGGAGAGCTAAATATTATCTCTAGTTCAGTCACATGCAATTATCATCATCTATTATTGTATAGAATTCACAAGGAACTGTCTGTGTCACAGTCATAAGTTGGGATAGGCCTTTGCCCTAAAGTGTTTACCAAGACCGGTGTATAGATTAGGGAAAGAGATGTGAAGTGTCTTTTTAATTTCACAGTTATTTTAATTACTTATTAGTTACAAAATTATCCCACTCTCTCTTTCCATCAGTCCAGCTGATCTGACGTACCTACATTCAACATGTAGGGCCTAATCCAAAGCCCACTGGACTCAGTAAGAGCTTTTCCAATGACTTCAACAGACTTTGGATCAGGCCCTTGCATTGGATTCTCCCATCACTCACTCTCTTCTCTAAGTAATCATTGCAGCAGATAGGACAAATAAATAAATAAATAAAATAGTATATATAATACTGATTCCATCAGTTCCAACATCCAGAGATATTCCTCTGGGATCTCTGGAGTCAATGGCAGGTACATCCTCATGGCCTCTTCTGTTCTCAATTCTCCAGCAACTGCTGCCACTGTACCTTGCTTGGGATCAGAGGAGGGAATGAAAGATAAGTCTGGTCTAGTCTAATCCACTAAAAGCAGGGGCTCCATTCTTTCAGTTTTCCAAATAGGCTTTTTATTGTCTTCTCATAGTATTTCTTTTCCTGAGAAATTATTAATTTCTTTTTAGTTTCAATAGCAATAAAAGAACAGTGATTACAGTTAATTGGGGCATATGCAAGATTAATTTTTTTTAAACCAGTCCCATTTGACACACTATGCAGTGGGAATATCAGTTAGGTCTAAAAGAGAAGGTGGTACACCAACAACCTGATCTGAAATTTAAGTCAATGGAAAGGTGCCCATCAAATTTGATGTGCTTTGGATCAGGCCCCAAATGAGTCATGTTGTAATTATTTTTTATAGTATTTAGGTAGGTATATAGTAGAGAAAGAACAACTGAAGGTTAAATTCACCCATAGCATATTCTACAAAATGGTCCAAAACAATGTATATGTGAAATAATTGGAGTTTATCTCATTAAAGTCTCACTTTCAAAATTGATTAAAAGGGAGCTTACCTGTGAAACGGAGTGGCAACAAGCAGAACAATATAATCAAAGGATAAGATCAAAATAGAAATGTTGGAGCTGGGGAAGGTGACAGGAGGATATCAGAGGACTTATCTTTACTCTCTCTTCTATATCACTAATAAACAGCATGCTAATGTAATCTGCAGATAATTAATTCAGAGGAGTTGGAAACATCAGTCAGGAAAGAATTTGTATGGAGGGAGATAGAAATACAGGAAGGAAATAAAATAGTTTGTATTTTTACAAAATTAATCTAATACAATTGAGGAAAAATATATCCAAAACAGAGACAGTCAATGGAAGCAATAATTATTGAAAAACGATAATGCCAAGAGACTTAGAAGTGATGTGAGTACCACAAATTTACAATATATGGCAGCAAACATGACCAGTTCTGACTATTTAGGCTGACTGTAAAGGAATATCACATCACTGAGAAGGAAAGTAATAGTCCTTCTCCATATGGATCTGATGTAATACATAAGAACGGCCATATTGGGTCAGACCAAAGGTCCATCTAGCCCAGTATCCTGTCTTCTGACAGTGGCGAATACCAGGTGCCCCAGAGGGAATGAACAGAACAGGTCATCATCAACTGATCCATCCCGTCACCCATTCCCAGCTTCTGGCAAAGAGAGGCTAGGGACACCATCCTGCCCGTCCTGGCTAATAACCATTGATGGACCTATCCTCCATGAATTTATCTGGAATATAGCACTTATTTCTGGATACCTTATTACCACAAAGACAATAACAAGCTGGAGGTAGTTCAGAGAAGAACAGTAGAAATTATGAAAGATCAGAATGCTGGAAGGAATGAAATGATGAACGAGAAATAAAGATTTGCTTTGGTTATGTGACAGCCAAGGGAATGGGAGGAGTATGGTGGTAATCTACAACTACATGAAAGGATTTAATACCAAGGAAGTGGGGGACTTATTTAGCATTAGTAAAGGGCTAGAAACAAAGGGGTAGTATTAGGAAAGGGGAGTTATAGCCAGAGTAACAGGAACACTTTCTAACTGTGAGAAATATTAGGCTGAAGAATAGTTTCCTAAGGCCAGTTACAGAAGCCTCATTAGTTGGGGATATTTAAAATTAAATAGGACAAAAAAACTCTCTGGTAAATGTACACAGGCAATTATTTTGACCTTGGAGGGGATGACCTGAGTGATATACCAGGTCTTTTATTAACAATAGCCACTATCCATACATATCAGAGGGGTATTCACCCACAAAAACTTATGCTCCAATACTTCCATTAGTCTATAAGGTGCCACAGGACTCTGTCACTTTTTACATATCCATACATAATACATATAAAGACTCACAGGTTTCCCAGGAATTCAGAGGTTTCCTCTTTTTGCAAGGAAGTTCCCAGTTACCTCAAGTCATTGCATTATGACAGGCAATACTCATCTTGAGTGCCAGTGCCCTCTATTGGAGAGCATCAGAAATATTCACCTGTGTCCTAGGTCCTATATTTTTAACAGCTACCTGGATATTTACTACTCTGTGCGAAGACAATAAAAAGCCCTTTTGCTTTTAGAGAAAGAGGGTATGAGTCCTATCTGCCCCACCATGTAGCATAAAGATTACAATGAAGTCCTCAAACATCATGGATTTGTTACAATTTGCTGAAAACTGTGGGCCCATTTTTCAAAAAGAGGGTTGCTCTTTTATATTGTAGGAAAGAACTAAGATTTTTTACAGTTTTGTACATCAATTAGCTACCACTGAAAGCTCCCATTATTGTTACAACACTGAAAATGAAACAGATGTTCTTGGCACAAAATGCTTGATTAAAACTACTACCTTTTTAGTGTGCACTGCACTTATCCATATTGTAGAACATATTGTTCAGCTATTCCAAATTTGTAAATGTTGATAAAAAAGGTATAATATACAAATATTATAGATGTATAGTCTAACTGATTCAATGGTATCTTCACAGCATTAAACAATATTAATCAATAAATCTCTCAAGATAGCAGCATTCTGCTACTTCCTCACATACAAATGATTAGGAATTCAATAAGAGGAGCTGCTTCCTGCTGAGCTGCTCATTCCTTACCCCATTATAGGTTTCTCTCAAATTAGGTTCATCTCATTGCATTTTTTCTTAATGTTGCTGTAGAATTAATGTTCTTCCATGAAATGTTTATTATCCAGCAATAAATTCTGCAATTATAGTGGCAGGCATGATTCAGACTAGGTTAAGGAATAGAGAACTGAGTGGCAGCCTGAGCCCTGAGATTTTTTTGTTACATCAAATGTATATTAAAGTTTCAGTATTCACAGACATGGTTTTATGATTCACAAAACAAAAAAGGTTAAGTGTGGGGGAGGGAGGAGGAGAAACAGTCAAAGTTCCATTACTGTTTTCTTCCATTTTGTTCCAAGCATCATCTCTTTCATTCCATTGCCACTATACCTCAAAGTACTCAGAAGTGTGGGAAAATCTGCTAAGCCCTATCATGCTTTGACATCATATTCAATCTTTGAAACATTACAGCATGGATTGAAATAGAGTTCATTGTCAAAGTATTGTGTTCTATAAATATTTTACTGGAATTGGAACAGTTATTTTTTCCCCCCAGAGCCTTATCCTATAAAGTGCTGATTGTTTCAAGTGGTGCTGTGGGTCCTGAACTCACAATGACTCTGGGGAGTTGAGGGCATTCACCACCCTTCAGAAGCACAACATAACTTGCAGGCTTGGGCCCTAAATGTTTTTTTGAAAGTCTAATGAACACGATCTTTTCCCCAGAATGGGGAGGAAAACTTTCTAAGTTCTTATACCTTACTTATCACCATAGTAACCAAGTACCTCAAATATCAAGGAATTTATACTTTTCTTGTCACCTTGGGAGACCAACAATTGGACAGTGTATTCATGAAGATGACCCTATACTTCCAATGGATCTTCAAGATCTGTATTGATCTTGTAGATCCCTGGGGCCTGGAGAGAAACTCCAGCTTCTCCCCTGGGGAATGGGGCAGGTCAAATCCCCCCTCACAATTCAAGAATCTGGAGGGCACTTTGCAAGAGGACCTTGTGGAGTTTGTCTCCCTTGGCCTGCTTCTGTATATTTTTATTGTGGGAGAGGTTAACCTCCATGTAATACATACAGCTTCACCTAATGGTTTGTATATTCCTCAGTGACATTCAATAAGCGGAATGGTTATTCATCGTTGGATGCACCTAAAGAGTCAGTTCTTCCTTTTCACACATAATGGGTGAACTTTAACAAAGTCAGAGAGTCAGCTTGCTTTGAATCTTCTGTCCAAAATGTAATATTTCTAAACCTCTTTTCTTTAGAAGAAACTTCTACAAGTCTCAAATAAAGATGAGCTTTCCTGAGATTTTCAGTGTTGCTCAAATCCAGGCAGTCCAGTAAGCTTACCAGAACACTAAGCTTACCTATAACAATTCCTTCCTTCTTATTTCAGTCCTGGTCCACTGGGAAGTGCAGAGACCAAGGGGGGGGGGGGGGGGAAGGAAATTAAATGGGCTTTTCCAAGACTTTTAAGTTTTGGGTGCTGACTGGTTCCTTTTAGCGTTGTCCTGCCAATTCTTAATTTTGACTCAAAGCAGTTGTAGCAGGAGTTAGTTTAATCTCTTTTTTTTTTCAGTGTTATTTTCCTTAGGATAATTAGAGCTGGATCAGCTCCTCATGAAGAATGATCCTCTGGTAAGGTATACCCTCACTGAGGAGAGGGAAGCAGAAGAAAGGAGCTGAATTCAAAAGTGTTGTTCAGCAATCAACTTCTCTAAGTGGCTGAAGGAGGAAAGATTAATAACTAGAGGACCATTTCAGACAGGGGCGGCTCCAGGCACCAGCTTAACAAGCAGGGGCTTGGGGCGGCCAAGGGAGAGGGGCGGCACCTGTGGCAATTCGGGAGTGGCAGGTCCCTCACTCCCTCTAGGAGCGAAGGACCTGCCGCTGAACTGCCGCCGCCGATCGCAGCTTTTTATTTATTTATTTATTTATGCTTGGGGCACCAGAAATGCTGGACTGGCCCTGATTTCAGGCCATCATTTTCAAGCACAACTTCCCACTGAAATTATGTATCACAAAATATGGAATCCTGTTTAAAAATCTATAGCAAAAAATGGGCATCAATCTCCAGAATGAAATCAAATGGTTATCATTGTGTTAGGCCTCTTTTTTGTGTCTAGATGTTTGAGCATATAATGTCAAATAACTTGTATCTATTCAAGGTATCGCTCGTGTTGTTGCTGTTATGTATTCAGGTCTGAGGCATTTTCCAATACAATACTCCGAAATCTGGGTGGAAAGAAACATGCTTCAGCATAAACATATCCCATAATGATTTAGCTATGCTGCTGGGCCATGACTTAATCTTTGACCTTGCATATACTGTTTAATAGACTACTATTTTATTGCTACCAGTCCCTCCCCTGCTACAAACATTAAATGCGGAAATTTCCATTTGCCATTTTTTCCAGTTCTCTCTAGAACAGAAGATATTCAAATTTTTAATTGTTTAGTCTCAAAGTAATCTGTCACCCAGTATTGATTTGTCATTCTTGCAGATATATTTCTCTGCATGACACATAATACGCTGATTGCTTTCATAATAATGCATCTGAAATCTGGAGAAAACTAAGGCTGGCTGCCTGCCTTTCAAAGGGAAAATGATGAAAGGCTAGAGAAGAATTTTGCATTAGAGAGTTCCTTTTGTCATCAGCTGGTACAGGGACCTCAATCTTTTTTTAAACAGGAGACACAAATCTGAAAAAGTGTTTCTTGGTCTAGGAATGGACTATCTTTCAACAATTAATTAATGCTTATTTTATATAATACCCTCAAAACCCCTTCCAATTATTATGACAATTTCTTGCCAGAGGCACTGAAAGAACATTTATAATGCAAGTAATCTAATTTTAAGCTATGCGACTTACAAATTTCTAGATATCAAGAGCTGAAAGTTTATAATTTCAACAGAGGGTCCTGTGGCACCTTTGAGACTAACAGAAGTACTGGGAGCATAAGCTTTCGTGGGTAAGAACCTCACTTCTTCAGATACAAGTAATGGAAATCTCCAGAGGCAGGTATATATCAGTGTGGAGATAACGAGGTTAGTTCAATCAGGGAGGGTGAGGTGCTCTGTGTTCACACCTCAACTGCTAGCAAAGGGAGGAGAAACTGTTTCTGTAGTTGGATAGCCATTCACAGTCTTTGTTTAATCCTGATCGGATGGTGTCAAATTTGCAAATGAACTGGAGCTCAGCAGTTTCTCTTTGGAGTCTGGTCCTGAAGTTTTTTTGCTGTAAGATGGCAACCTTTACATCTGCTATTGTGTGGCCAGGAAGGTTGAAGTGTTCTCCTACAGGTTTTTGTATATTGCCATTCCTGATATCTGACTTGTGTCCATTTATCTTCTTGCGTAGTGACTGTCCAGTTTGGCCAATGTACATAGCAGATGGGCATTGCTGGCATATATAACATTGGTGGACGTGCAGGTGAATGAGCCGGTGATGTTGTAGCTGATCTGGTTAGGTCCAGTTTCTCCTCCCTTGGTGTTCACACCTCAACTGCTAGCAGAGCACCTCACCCTCCCTGATTGAACTAACCTCGTTATCTCCACACTGATATATACCTGCCTCTGGAGATTTCCATTACTTGCATCTGAAGAAGTGAGGTTCTTACCCACGAAAGCTTATGCTCCCAGTACTTCTGTTAGTCTCAAAGGTGCCACAGGACCCTCTGTTGCTTTTTACAGATTCAGACTAACACGGCTACCCCTCTGATACTTTATAATTTCAAACCATCACCTAGATTTATTTTTCACTCTCCCTACCATTAAGAGATTCTTCATAGTGAAAAATCTAAAATGCAATGTCCATTTTATTCAAATCCTGTTAAAATTGATCCAGATCTGAATAATAAAATTGAATATAGCATGTCCACCAATCTTTACATAGTGAGGACATGTTGTTGCTCATGCTAATGCATGTTTTGAAAAGGAAGTTATATTTCTCGTCAACTTGTTTAAGGTGTTCTATGATCAGAGCTGGTTGAAACTCCTGGCTTTAACTGAAGAAAAACTGAGTCATGAGACTTAAAGAATTCCCAGAATATAATTTCACTGTAATATTTGCTCAATTTTTGTTGAATGTTCCTAATTTGATATTGTTGGTGAAGTTTGTTGCGATTTTGTAAAATTCTCAGGAAATTTTAAGCAACAGTTGAGATGAGACTACGTCAGAAAAGAGGGTTTGTAATGTTTGTATTTATTGACAGGACCTGCTCCAGGCACCAGCACAGCAAGCAGGTGCTTGGGGTGGCCAACAGAAAGGGGTGGCTTGTCTGGCCCTTCGGCGGTGGGTCCCTCAGTCCCTCTCAGAGGAAAGGAACTGCTGCCGAATTGCTGCTGAAGAACGAAGCCGATCATGGCTTTCCCGCCCCTCGCCGCTTGGAGCGGCAAAAACGCTGGAGCTGGCTCTGTTTATTGAGCTGGGCATAAAGGGTTATTTATTTATTTTTCCCATGGTGTTTGGTACACAAGGACTCAAAGCTAATATAACCAGTTGTTTTATGATGGTGAGTGCGAACATTCAGAAGTTCAAGATTGAATCTATACATAGAAACCTTAGGTTCAAAGGCCAAAATAATTCCTAGAGCAGATCTTTTAGAAAAACATCTAATACGGATTTTAAAATTGACAGTGATGGAGAATCCACCATGACCCTTGGTAAATTGTTCAAATGGTTAATTACTCTCACTGTTAAAAATGTATGCCCAGTTCTCTGGTAGACTGAAGAGCCTATTTTCAAATATTTGTTTCCTACATAGATACTTATAGACTGATCAAATCATGCCTTAATCTTCTCTTTGTTAAGATAAATAGAGTTAAAGAATTCACTCTCTCTCTATAAAGCATGTTTTCTAACCTTTTAATCATTCTTGTGGCTTTTCCTTTTTCAATTTATCAAAATCTTTCTTAAATCGTTGACACCCAAACTGGGCATAGGATTCCAGCAGTAGTTGCACCATGCCAAGTACAGGTACAATAACCTTTCCCTTTCTACTTGAGATTCTACCACACAAATTATAGGTGAAGCTGGCAACACCACCTATAGTTAACATTGCCTGTCATTTCCCACTATAGGACCTTGTTTTCAGTTGCTTACAGCTAGGGGTTTATCAAATTCGTGGCTGTGAAAATCACGTCACGGACCATGAAATCTGGTCTCCTCCATGAAATCTGGTTTCGGGCTACCCATCTGTCAAGGCAGCATGGAGAGCAGCAGCTGCTGCCTGGGGGCCCAGCTCTGAAGGCAAGCCACCCTTACTTCTCTGCTGCTGCTGGCAGTGGCACTACCTTCAGAGCTGGGCACCCAGACAGCAGCTGCCATTCTCCATTCTGCCTTGACAGATGGGTAGTCCAAAACCAGATTTCATGGGGGAGACCAGATTTCATGGTCCATGATGTGATTTTCACAGCCACAAATTTGATAAACCCCTAATTGTAAGCAACTGAAAACAAGGTCTTATAGTGGGAAATGACAGGAAATGTTAACTACAGGTGATGTACCAGCTTCACCTATAATTTGTATGGTGTCCATTTATTATGTGCCTCAAAAATTAATAAGATTTAGTTAAAAAGACTGTCATACAGCTCCAGTGATTAACTCAGGGGACTTGGAGTCTAAGCAGTGGGTCCTATTCCTGGATCTACTATTAACCACTGTTTGACTTTGGGCAAACCATACCTTTCTGTGCCTCAGTTTCCCATCTGTCATATATGAATATGCTACCTACCTGGATGAGTATTATAAGGCATTATTAATATTTGTAGTGCACATTGTGATCCTCAGATGAAAGATGCTATAAAACATTGTAATGGTGTGACAACTATTATCTTCCATTAGTCTAGATAGCATTGTGTTCTTTGTAAAAAATGTAAGGTAATATGAAATTTAAAAAAACCCTTGTAATATTAAGAAGTAGAGGCAGGTTCTTGTGTGGCTGCAGTGTGATCTCTTCATTTTTGGGAATATGAATGTCTTGCATTGTGTATGCCATTCTTCAGAATAAGATTCAATCCTGTATGTCTGAGTAGTCATAATGAAGCATTAAGTAAATTAACCAGCCTATTTGCATGAACACTGATTTTTGGGAACAAGTACTACATTTCTATGAGGCAAGTTTAGTTTCTGTGTTTTGAAAAAGCTTCCCAAACACAATTAACAAAGAAATGTTTTCATTTCTGTTTCTTTTCAGATACCAGGAAAACAGGCTTTTGTTTGCTTTCAAGTTGTCTGACACTGTTTGTGACCTAGATGTTCCAGCACTGAGTAACATGCAAAACAATATGCTCTGGAGCAGGGCCGGCTCCAGCATTTCTGCTGCCCCAAGCGGGAAAAAAAAAAAAAAAAAGCCACGATTGCAATCGGCGGCGGCAATTGGGGAAAAAAAAAAGCCGTGATTGGCGGCGGCAGTTCAGTGGCAGGTCCTTCGCTCCCAGAGGGAGTGAGAGACCTGCTGCCCCCAAATTGCCGCACGTGACGCCCCTCTCTCTTGGCTGCCCCAAGCACCTGCTTGTTAAGCTGGTGCCTGGAGCCGGCCCTGCTCTGGAGGAAGGCACATGGGATCACATGTCAAGAGGCACAGAGTCCTAATCCTGGCTCTGCCAAAGCCTCAGCGTGCAGCATGGGGCAAACCACTTCACCTTTCTGTCTCTATCGGTCTGTAAAATGAGTATAAGAATAGCTGCCCAACTATTTTACAGGTATGTGGTAAGGATTAGTGGTTAATGTCTTTACAGTGCTTTGAACATATAAAGATCTATAAAAATGCTAAGTATTATAATTGTTGGAGAATAACAGTTCACTTTTTGTTTGGGTACAGCAAGTCAGATGCTTATTTTCTCACAATTGCGCAGAGGGAGAGAGCTAAGCAGGTCTCTCTACAGGTAAACAATTACAGCAAGCATTTATACCTTTCATTACAGACAATAACAAGAAACAGCTGCATTTTGTTTATACATAGGCCATCTTGATATCTTATTTTTCTCACTTGTTTTGACTCTAGCCTACATACAATATTTTCTACACATTATCTACACAAGGTCGCAACAACTTCTCACACTGTTCTTTCCCACTCGCCTCACACAATCCTCGCTTCTACAAATCTCGCGTTATTAGGATTACAGTTAGCCTGCTAACGAACTGTCACGTATTGCAGTTCCTTCCTGTCAGTTCTTTCTCTGCTTCCACATCATTCATGGATGAGAAACAACAGCAATAACTAATATTAGCTAGAAAATGATCAGTGCAGTTTCAGTGACTAAGCTAAGAAGAACACATCTTTCACTTTTAAATAATTAAGGTTACGACAAACAGAAGTAAGGACATTTTTAACCCAATAATATCTTTTCCATTTTTTTAAAAAATAAGCCCAGCCCTACAATGCTATTTTCATCCCGTAAGTTACTGCATATTCTTTTGATAAGTCTTGTAGTTATTAACTTAGAAATACACAACTATTATTGTTATCACCATTCTCTCCTTATTTTCACAACCTGTCCCGTTATCCTCAATAGACAATCTCCACATGCTGTGAAAACTGCAGATATTATTACATCCATTTTAAAGATTAGTAAAAAGAGGCAACTAGTAACCTGCTCACGGTCAAACAGTGGGTCAGAGGCAGAGCAGGAAATAGAATTCAGAAACTGTCTCCAACCTCGAAGCAACAGTATCATTCTGTCTAGCCTTTCTTAAACATCAGCTCTGCCACCGGCAAGCTGGACTATGACTATAGCAGATAATAAGTTCAGTGGTACCTCAGTCTTCATATTCATTTTTATTTATGGTTGATGATTTGAAATGTTTTTTTTCAACCACCAAATTCTAGGGGTTAATTATATGTAAAAAACTTTTTTTCCCCTCTTTTGACAGAAATGGCATGAATTAAATCATGGCACCATTTGAGATAGATCTGGCCAGCCATTCCAAAAGTTAGTTTAAATATAGCACAACTTTTTAATTTTCAACAGTTGTCTTTTTAATAAATGGAATAAAATATTGGGGGAAAGTAGAGCCAAAGAGATGAAACAACTTGAATTAGGGTAACGTGAACACACCTCTTAAAAACTGACAAAGGCAGATACTGCAGCTAAAACTAGAGCAACTTAACCAGTGCATTGTTACATCTTGAATCCTGCTGACCTGAAAGAGCTCTGTGAGGCTGAAAAACGCATCTCTTTTACCTACAGAAGTTGGTCCAATAAAAGATATTACCTCACCCATCTTGTCTTTCTAATGTCATAATCAGGCAGGAACAACAAGTTCAGTAGCACTCCATTTAAAAATCGTAAAACTCTGCATAATAGTTAAATTCTGTGACCTTATTATTTGTCATAAGCTGAAACAATTTAGCCTGTATGTCTATAAATGTGACCCTAAAGGCTTCCGTTATAGCTTTGATTATTGTCCACTCCCCTCTTTTTACAGCATTTGTCAGAAAAACTGTAGGGCAGTCAGGACATGTTTGGTTGGAGCACAGGACAAGGATTCAGTGTAAGGCCTGGAATATGTCTTTAAAAGAATGTACAAACTATGGTTTATAAAAATGGACCATATTCCTTTAAATTTTCTGCTAGCAGATTGGAGTATAGGATGCATTGAATTGGATTTTAATTCCATGCATGAGCTTGTAAAGACCCAGAGCAAGAAACTAGGAGCCAAGTTACAGTCTTAAACTGAAAACAATTAACACCAGAAAGAAAATTCCAAGTTATAACTATCCATGAAACATTGAGATTCTTTAACTCCAACACTTAAAGCAAAGTGAATAAATATAATCTTTTGCTTATAAGTGAAAGAGAAGCTGAGAAAACAGCACTAAATACTAGTGATAGACCAAAAATTGTGATGTAGACCCAAAAAGCAGTACACTTGCAATTGCTCCCAAAACTTTGCTATCTCCCAAAAAAGTTGCTTGTGTAAGAGAAAAGCAGTGAGTACAAGCCTTTAACTTTAGAAGATGAACACACATATAGAACACTCACTGTGTTCCTCTGTGCTAACATGACACTCACCATCTTGGTTGTGGCTCAGGCAATTCTCGACCTAAAGAACATTAGCTCCTACAGGATTAAATCCTGCAGTTGGGAGCTGTAACAGATTTGCACTCTTGATGGTCGAGGCACAGAGGAGGACATATGACATGCATTGAACAGTGGGCTTCTTTAAGTCAACATGTATTTCAATGTGTCTCAAACAGCTGGTGTAAGAATTTCAGCTTCCTTATTCCTGTGTGCTTACCTAATAGCCTACTCACTACCTACTATAGATTTGCTACTTACAGATAACAAATGCAGTATCCATGCCTAAGGTCTCAATTATACTTTAACATGTGGCAGTGTCGATGCACCTTTGGTATATTTGTTCCCACTGGCCTCTTACTTGTATATAGTTGGGCATGCTGCTTTGGGAACTTGCTGTTGGACTTCTCATTTGTATACATTCTGGGTATAAATTGCTAAGTGTGGTCATTTTATCTTCCAAGTGATTGACAACATACTCCTCCATTCCCATCCCTTTCAGCGGTACTAACTCCCTATTGCCATCTTCTTCCTTGTATTTCCGTAGAGGCAGAAGAGCACCTAGGTGTTTTGTTTTTGCTTAAAACACACACTGCTGCTTTGGTTACCTCTTTGGGCTATCTGTTCATCTGCTTTGACACACAAGCATCACTGTCCCAGTGCCTTTATATGGGTATGATGAATTTCACATGACTCCTCCACGTACTGGCTAAACACGTGCCTTTGTTTTCACCTTTATAGTGGGATGTTAAAATGGTAGATATGTTATGCTTTTTAGCCATGATAATTGTTCACAGCAACCATGCCAGCTTGCATTTTAATTATTTTCTGCTTAGATTTCCTCTGAAGATGGGCAATCATTGTAACCTGCTTTTGTCATAAGCTTTTGGTGTCATTCTTTTTAAAAACATGAATGCTCTGAACAACAGAACTTTATCCAGGCTTAAAGCTAGTTCCAAGATTCTCTTATGCTTATGGCTTCACTATAAATGCTTTCAGTGTCCTTAGGATTTTAGTAAATGCACTATATTGTAGTAAATAAAGTTCCTTTTATATTATCCCTTCCCTACTCATCCAATTATATCCCTTAAGAGGAAAAATAGCATTACAGGCAGAATAGTGTTATTACACAATGGCCAAGTGAAACAAAGAATAATTTCTGGCTTCCTTCATATCCAATGGGACACAATCAATGTGAATGATGTAGCTGCTCTGTAAAGGATTAAGGGCTTTGTGAATCTCAAACACCAGGACCAGATTCTCCCATGGGAACTCCAACCAGTGCTACTGACAATGTACTCTACAGTACTTCTAGCCAAAATTTCTGTACAATATGGCCCTGATCCTGCATTACTTGGGCATTCAAAACTCTCATTTGAAAAAAGAACAGGAGTACTTGTGGCACCTTAGAGACTTAGGTGCCACAAGTACTCCTGTTCTTTTTGCGGATACAGACTAACACGGCTGCTACTCTGATACCTCTCATTTGAAAGAGATTTCGGTGTGCAAGGAAAGCAGGATCAGGATCTATACATGAACAACATAAATCTATGCATTTGATACTATTAATAACCACATAAGCTGCCTGGCAAATGACAAGTTGTTCAGCATTTGGGAACTATATGACCTTGAGAAATTATATACCTCTACCTCGATATAACGCTGTCCTTGGGAGCCAAAAAATCTTACCGCGTTATAGGTGAAACCGCGTTATATTGAACTTGCTTTGATCCACTGGAATGCACAGCCCCGCCCCCCTGGAGCGCTGCTTTACCGCGTTATATCCGAATTCATGTTATATCGGGTCGCGTTATATCGGGGTAGAGGTGTACTTACTGACGGGCTCTTAAACACACTCCTATCATCTGTGAGATGTTGCTTTAGTGGTTTCGTAAATGACAAACTTAATATTTTTATCCAAGTCCTCCCCATTCAACCAAAACATAAGATTTACTTAAGGGGCCATTTCAAATTAAAAGCTAATAATTGTCTGGTGAGAACACTTACATTATTAAAAAACCTAGATGCTACTGATATGTAGAAAATATTTACTGTTTACCTGTGCGAGAGTGAACTACCATGATACTGTAACAGATAAGTTTGCTACTTCAGTTCATTCTCCCAAGGCACAGTAGTCTATGTCACAAAACAATTTCAACTATCTAGATATAACTGGTTATAATATGGCATGGTTGGTAGCCTCTGCTTTGTAGAGATACTATTCTGTGTAAAGTGAGTATAAAGATAAAATGATGTATAACTTTCATTGTTTAGAGAGTAATTGTTGCAGTTAAAGACTGAAATAATTGGCATGTACCTCTATACATTTAGTGGCTTTCCTTCAACAATAATAGTAATAATAATAAAAAAGTTTACAGCTTTTAATCCTTCTAATTCCACTAAAATCAACAAAATAATAAAAAGTTGTGTGGGAGAGAGAGCTATATGGAGTGATTTTATACTGGGAAATATCACAATGGAGGGAAATAGGAGGGTAGCAACTGAAAAAAATCTTAGTCTCAAAATGCCACGTGTATACAATATGAAAGGAGGAAAAGCATATTTCTGCATCAAAAGGTGTGTACTGTCTAACAGCCAGACATATTAATAATAAATTACTTATTAAGGGAGCAAGTTCTCAAATGTAACAGGGTACAGTCCTGACCCTGCATGAGCTCTGTATGGATAGACCCATGTGCATCTCATTGCAGGATGGAGGCCCAAAATGGTCACTTTAATTGTTAGAGTACATTCGAGTTATTCCAGGGATAAATGTGACCCTAATTTTGAAATGTTTAAACTTAAAAATAATCAAGAGGCTAACCACATATTTTTTTTTTTTTTTTTAAAGCAGTGGCAAGGATTCTGTAACTGCTGAATACATGCATCTCCCAGTGACTGGATTTTAACTACAGAAAACCTTTAAGAACGTATCCCATATTATGTATATAATTTTCTGTTACCGATATGCAGTTAGGCACTAAGTTGTAGCTCTGACAGTGGATGCCTACCTGTCACGAGATCTACCATGTCATGTCTCTTTTCTATTATAATTATAAGCTCAGTTCTTCAAGACAATGTGTGTCTGGTGCCACTGATGACATAGATTCTGCCACCTTCCTCACACTGAGAAGCACCTTACTCTGTGAGCAGTCCGTTTGAAACCACAAAGTAAGCATTGAAGGAGATAATAAGCAGCATGGGTAACAGAATCATCATCTGGCCCCCACCGTTTATTCTGTCAGTCAATAGGTCAAGTTTGACAGTGATACTCAGCTTAAAATCACATTCCTATGTAAAATAGGAAATAAAGCTGGGGTTAAGGTTGTGAACAAACATCCATGATTTGTGGGGAATGACGAGTGAGGGTACAACTTGCATATAGTAGAGTAGCTTTTAAAAATGTTTGAAATTGAGAAATTTTAAAGTGAAGGTTACACCTAAAAAAAAATAAAAATCTCAAAGATTGGAAAATGTAGGAAAGCAGAGCTAAAGGATCCCTAACTACCTTAGAGCCTGATTCTGTGATGCACTAAGGGCCAGACTTTCAAATGTACTTATGCATCATAAAGTGCTGATAGTTGCACAGTGGGATTTTTAAAAGCCCCAGGTGTCTAAGTCTCATTAATTTCAATTGGAGTTAGGCACCTAAGCACTTTGGGAAACCCCACTAGACACCTATCTGTATCATTAGGCACCTGGATACATTTGAAAAGCTGGCCAATAGTGCCTCCTGCAAGATGCTGAGTGCTCTCAACTGAACAACGAAGCCAGGAATTGAAAGTGCTCAGTACTTCAAAGATCAAGTCCACACTCTGCTCACTTGTGCCTGACCACAGAACACCCAAAGTTATGAGACATGTGTACACGTGCAGATCCTACATCAGTGGGAACCACATACACTGCACCAGCATTTAAAAAACAATAAATGATATATAAGCATTACAAAATGGTTATTTTTGCTAGGTTGGCATGCAAATCAAACTTCCCCATTTCTAATATAAAAAAAAAAACAATGTTCTTTTTCAAAAATAGACATGTTGGAATCCTAATTATAATGGAATAATGCTGAAAAGGCAGAATCAGAATTATGGTTTAACTAGAATGAAAACCCATAGTGCTGCTTTTTAATAAATGCCTGCAGATGCACTTCAAGTTGGCATTAAGATTGCCAAAGACAAAATGCTCACCTGGTTCGAAGTACCTTGGCTCTCAGCATCCCCCACATCAGCATCTAATTGGAGCAAGAAGCTCATCAAGATATAGAACAACACTGAGATAATGACCCTATTCCTAATGGCTGTTATCTCCATCATGGTACTCACAGCCTCATGGTTATTAGCACAGCAGATGGCTGAGATTTTTGACACCTGTCCCAGCAGTTTTATTTTGCTACAGCTTGCAGAAATTCATACACAAAAGTCATTTGTCAAAAACTAATTGACAAAAGCCAAGTTGGGTGAAATTGCATTTGCCGAGAATACATTTATTCCTAATAATAGCAGTGTTGGGGCGAAGGGAATCTCTCTCTCTGCTATAGGTAAGCACTATTCCTCCCCTTTAGATATACTGAATGGTGGAACTGAGAAACATGCTCCCACATCAATAGCAGTTTACTATTTCAAATAAATAAGTTGCATGCTGCTGGTAGCATATCAGTCTACATGACAGTAGTATTGATAGGCTAGATTATCATTTGTAATGGCCTCTCATATTTTCAGGCTGCTGCTTTTGCAATAGTTTTGCCTGCATTTATGCAGCAAATATGTTGTTTGATTTAACTATTTCTACACACAACATTAGGAATCACAAAAATGGCTCAATTTTGTAGCATTTAGACAACATTTACAACCTCTTTGGAGGTTTCTATTTTAGGGCAGCTCAGATTTGATTATGAGGTTTTAGCTAGAACAGATTTCTTTTAAAATAGTTAAATCCATCCATTGTAATATTCAAAGTGTAATGATTCTTATTTATTCTTTCCTGATACTTCCTTTGGGAGTATCATCTTCATCATTATTCTGATTATTTTAAGGCTAAGCTGCACTAGCTGGTCTTGCAGTATTTCTACTTTGCTTATTTCTGTGCCTAGAGTCAATTTAGCAGCCAGACTCATCTGTTATTCCATGTCGTCTCCTCCACTTTTCCCTCATTACTTCTAATCTCTTGCCTCTAGTTAGCATGGACAGCAAGATAGCCACTCCTGAACCTTGTTCTGACAGTTAGGATCTCATCTACATTGTCTCTACCAGGACAGATTCTCATACACATTTATAATATGTATATATAATTTACATAAGTATCAGGTGTTATCGATACACACATACAAATTGATACATTCATTTATTATGTGTATATAATCTAGTAGCACTGCCTTAATTAAGGTTACCCGACACTTCCCATTTTAAGACCCTGTCTTCAGTTGCTTATGGGTGACAATGTGATGCCAGATAACAGAATTTGGAGGGTTTGGGGGTGTTTTTTTTTTAGCTTGCTTTTTTAAAAAGCTAAGAAGTTACATACAAAAACTACATTAAAAGAACATTAAGGTTGCAAAGTCAAGCACTCAAATGTTATTTAATGCCAGAATACAGATGGCCTGTGCAATCTTAATTTGGCTGCCTATGCATAATCACATGATACCGTCTTCCTACAGGATCACTGTAGCACAGTGGACACTCACCATTGCAGCGCCTTCTGCCAGTCACTCTGGGAATTAGCTCTGTTCCAGCCTCAGAGCGCCTCCTGCTGGCCGGTGTCTCACCCATTGCCTACTCTGCTGTGCTGTCTGGGACCTGCTTAGCTTCCTGACTTGCGATGTCCTCTTCTAGACACAGCCCTCTGGCTGTGCCCCACTCGGTTCTCTCCCCATCCGAGGGAGTGTCAGCAGTCCTTAGTCTGCACCTGCCCTCGTGGCCAACTGCAGCCCCAAAGTCTAGCCCAGGGGTGGGCAAACTATGGCCTGCAGGCCACATCTGGCCCGCGGGACCATCCTGCCTGGCCCCCGAGCTCCTGGCCCGGGAGGCTAGCCCCCAGGCCCTCCCCTGCTGTCTCCCCTCCCCCGCAGCCTCAGCTCGCTTGCTCCGTTGCCAACACAATGCTCTGGGCGGCGGGGCTGTGAGCTCCTGGGGCAGTGCAGCTGCAGAGCTGGCCTGACCCGGTCTCTGTGCTGCATGGTTGCGGCGGTGGCTCTGTAGGGGACAGGGAGCGGTGGGGTGTGGATGGGGCAGGGGTCCCAGAGGGCCCATCAGGGAACTGGGGGTTGGATGGGGCAGGAGTCCCAGAGGGCCCATCAGGGAACTGGGGGGTTGGATGGGGCAGGAGTCCTGTTGGGGGGAGGGAGTACAGATAGGAAGTGGGGGCCAGATCACCACCCCCTGCTCTAACTGGCCCTCCATACAATTTACGAAACCTGATGTGGCCCTCAAGCCAAAGAGTTTGCCCGCCCCGGTCTAGCCCCTTGCCTCAGGGGCAAGCCACAGTCTGTATCCAGCCACTCTCCTCCATGGCCTGGTGCACTGTAAGGAGGGAGAGGGAGACCGAGGCCCGCCCACTACTCTGGGTCCTGGCCCAGGGACCCTCTGGTGCAGCTATGTCCTGCCTTCCTTCTCTCCCCTCTTCTGCTTGTGCTCCTTGGGCCACTTCCCTTTGGCCCTTGCACCTTCTCTGCCCTTTCTTTCAGCGGTCTCAGCCTGGAAGGTATTAGGCTGGAGCTTTTCCTCTGCTACCCTGAGCTGGCCCAGCACTACTCTATATAAGGTGCTATTCCTTGGAGCCTGTCCTCCTCCCTGGCTTGTCAGGAAAAGACTCCAGTCTTCTCTGCTTTGAAGCCTTTATACAGGGCCCAGCCTGGCCCTGATTGGCTGCTTCTAAGCCTTCTCTGATTGGCTGGGTTCCGTGCAGCTGCTCCAAGGGCTACTATTAACTCTTTGTCTGCCAAGGTGGGGCAACTGCCCCACTACAATCACATACTATTTTTTCCAATGATAGAAGAAAGTGAATCTTTCTAGGATACTTTGCTACTGTTATGTGACAATGTTCCACTGTTATTGCAAAGTGCTGTTCCTTTTTGCTTTCTCTAAAATGCATTATAATCCTGACAACAACATGTATATTCTCACTCTCTTAAATGACTTCTCAACTAACTCTTCCGAAGTAGAATCCACCAAACATGTCTAATTTTAACAACTGCATCATTTTCAGTAAGAAGGAAAGCTGTATTCTATATCTTCCCATTTTTTATTGTCTCTCCATCCACCCATTCTTTAGAATCTGAATCAAAGAAAGTAATCCCAATAATTTTGAGTTCCATAAAATCAATTTACTGCACCAAATAATAGAATTGGTTAAATTATTCATTGTGAATAAACTATCCAACAAATATCTACCTTTTTTGTTTGTGAATTTTTTCATTAATAGTTCCCAATTGCTATGACTATATTAGGTATTTGTATTTGCTGAGTAGTTATAACAGATATAAGCTTATGTGTTGTGTGTGAACTATTTACATATTATTTGTTATTCATCTAATATGATTGGTCTCTTGCATCACATAATATTTCTGTTCCCATTAGATTATTACATTTTTAAAATAGCGAATAGCAAAAAAAAAAAAAAAAAAAAAACATGCATTTTTGGTACAAATTTTCAGATTAATAAGCATTCATGCTAGAATTTGTGAAACGTTTGGGGTTTGTGACTATCTTAATGAATAAACCATGGTCATCTAAATACACATGAACAATGGGTAACATTACTTCATTAATAACATTGGCATGAACTTGCTATGTTTATTTGCAAAACATATTGACAAATCACTATTATTTAATCAGCTGTCTAGTAAACAGGAAATATGGAAAATGTCATTCTCAACATATGTGGAATTCTAACATATTTGACACTGATAGTATCTTGCAAGTTGTAGTAACAACAGTTGATAATTGTGCATACTATGAGAAAAACAATACTCTAATTAAGAAGAAGCAAACATTTATTGAGCTAACATTATCTGTCAAACTATGTGGAAAAATATTTTTTCCCCCTAATAAAAAGTTTTTCCAAAAATGATTTTGTCGAGATTTTCCCTGAAAAAACAACAACTTTTTGGCAATAACAAAAACCAAAATATCAAAAACCAAAATATTTTGATTCTGAAATACTTATGCACAGCCTTATGGGAATTGGACTACATTTCTCATGATGCACCCTGGTCTCTTCTTGTGCATCACTGGAGTCCAATGGCGGCGTGCATCATGGGAGATGAAGTACAGCTGGGATGGTTGGCCCATAAGGCATCTGAACTACAACTCCCATGAGGTAATACAACAGCATATCTGACTCAAAACATTTTAGTTTGGGGCTGTTTTTTTCTCCACTTTTCTATTTTGATAACAATTGAAATTTTGCATGGAAAGCAGAAACTTGTGAAAAATTTAGTTTAGCCAAAAACCAAAATATAGTGTGGAAATACAGTTTCAATGGAAAATTTTTGATGACCCAGTCCTGGTCAAAATTAGGTATGTGCACAGTATTCACTATCATTCAAGAACACTGCATATGACTCATGAGGGCTTTTACAATCATCGAGGATATACATGTTTGTATATAGCACAAAGGACGTACTCTTTGGTATATGTCTATTTATCTGTTAGATAAATAGAAATTGTTGATAATGCCGGGCCAGATTCTCAGTCAGTAGAGTTAGGTTAACTCACACCAGCGGAGCATCATGTCCTGAATTGTCAATTTGTTCCTTACATAAGTGGTTTCAGATGGATGGACAGCTGAAAGAAACTACTGGTTTCTCGGCATTCATCCATTGAGCTTGAAGAAGTAAATATTCTGATTGGCTCTATGACCACACTTTCCTTCATAATATACTGAATATCAGCTTTTGTGCTTTGTCTTTTTGATAAGTGAAAACTTGCCCTCAATGTGCTTACTGGGGCCTGAAAATGCATACAGAAATTTAACACAGGCTTGGATATTTTGATGTTCAGGGATTAAAAAAAAAAAAAGAAAAAGATATTGAATCCCCCTTCCCAGTCTTTTATGAACTTCTCTTTTTCTCCTGCTTATACTGTTATCTTTACCAATTACATAGTGCTGTCCGTCAACTTATTAAATCATTGAAACAATTTTCAAAAACTGTTTGTGAGTTCATTTTTTTACAAATCGGTTATCAAGTGATATTTTAAATCTCTGGCCCTGATGGAATATACCATCAGTCAGAAAGATAGCATTTCCACAATTGGGAATAAAAACTTTATATCTATCCAGGTCCATATATCATGCGTATCTAATGCCTCGGAGCAGAACCTCCATAAGAGCTGGTGCCTCATTATCCACTGTTTTTGAAGAATTTAGCTTTTATCAATTTATAGAGTACAAATTTTGCATCTTAAAGTACATTTTACTCTGCAAAGTGACTCTAAAAGTGGCACTTTCAACAATTTTCATATCAAATATGCTCAGGTTACAAGTAAAAATATATACTTTTTACTCCCTAAATACCAGCTCTGCAAACTCAACCTGTTATCAGAAAGCCAAGCTGAGTTCTATCCTTCACACACGTCATCACCAGTAATTAAGGCTCTTCAGACCAAAGTGGGCCCTCTGATTCACCTTTGCAACTTCATTGATTTCCAATGTTCATGGAGTTCAGTGTCAGTTGTGCAAATGCACTGCTTTCAGCAGTGTAGCTGATTTGAATTCAATAAACAATCCAGTACAAACAGAACACTGCTTACACTTCGTATTGGCTCAGCAATGCCAACAGGAGTGAAGAGTAGTAATAAAAAATATTTTTTCATAAGCAGATCTAGCCAAATGAATAGAAAAAAGCAACAGATTTGTGCTAAATAAAGTTCATTTTAACAGTCTCTTTTCAGCACAGAACTGTACTTTAAACTAGGTTACATTTACCTTAAAACTAGTCCTTTAATACAACCTAATAGTTCTATAAGCTGTATGATCCAGAACTATTAAATGCACAGTCATTGAGCACAAACTTTAGTTGAGATGATATAAAGTTTCTAAATTAGACATGTACTTATTGACTAAAGACACTTTTCCTTCATGCTTTGCTATGGCAGCTGGGCTATTCACAATTAGGTTATCTATTTGTTATTGCTTATGAGCCATCTATTGGAATGGGCTTTCATGTGCTCTGTAGTCTGGGATAATAAAACATCATCTCTTCTCCCTTATGTTCCTTTACTTGAACATGCTAATTTACTACACTAAGAGCTGTGAAAAATGCACAGAACTGGAATATTATGTGGTTATTTTCATTGTCCTGAATGTAGAGGATACTATTCAAAATATTTTAATGCACCAAGTAAATAATTAGTAATAACTATACCAGTATGATAAAATAATAAGTAATTTGTACCTGGTATAGGAAAAAAAGTATTTCCCCCACCTTATTAGCTGAAAAAGCTGTAGCAACTGCCAGATAAGAAAGTTCACAAGACATAGCTATCAAACAAATCCATGTTGAAAAATTTATCAGCTAGTTGTGTTATGAGAACAAAATGCTATATATGAATGCTGAAGAAGGCCAAAGGGAATTCATGTAAAAAGAGCCTTCTCACTGTCTGAACTGGATGCTCATCATGGTATTCCCCTCTCCTCGCCCGCCCGGCCCTGCCCCCCGCTTCATTTGTCAACCTTTAAATTAGAAGGATAAAAATCTGATTTGTACTTACAGTTTTTATTTTCTGTTCTCAGTTCTTTGTGTATTATCAAAATTAATTTCTTTTACCATGTATACAGTGGTGAAACAAGACTATTGGTTTGATGTATAAGAACAAAAGTCAGCAAAACACTGGGAAGGGCGTAGAAGATCATGCAGCATTTACTTCTGACAAGAAGAATGACTTTAATGTCCCTAAAACACCCTCCTCACAAATTTCTTTCTACAGAGGCCATTAATCAATGTGAGTCACTTATGTGGCAATAGTTGTCATCCCTTCTGGTTGTTATATTGCTGTAGAGAGGATCTAACACCACTTCACCCAGAATTGACAACTTGAGCTGAACTCAGAACACATTTTCTGTCAGTTGCCAAAAGCTGGATGATTGAGATCTATCTACTTCATGGGTACTTCTTTGTCTTTAGGCTGGGTTAACTATTTGCAGTGAGCTGTTTTGTGTGTGTTATGTAGCCCCTTTTCCTCTTTGCAAGATGGACATGATTTTTTACAAATGTGTTTGGTGTTCTAAATTCTTCTGACAAATATCTCATAGAAAAAATGCCCATGGATTGCATGCGAATGAACCATTTACTGTAACTATTCCTTCCAGTGTTCAGTATGCACACAGAGCTGATAAGTTCTCTAAGTGACATCTATTTAGGTATTTATATGGCTGCACCCCATTAGCATAGTGTCTGAGCACATCACAGACAAATGGATTTATTCCCATAACACTTCCATTTTACAGTTGGGGAACTGAGGTGGAGAAAGTTAAGTGACTTGACAGGGTTACACAGGAAGGCTGTGATATAGGAGATCTAAGTTTCATTGCAGGCTAAGTGCCAGTCCAGTGCCTGAACCATAAGATCAGCTGCCCTTTTATGGTACTATTTCTGTTTTCTGACTGAATGACCTAAACTTAGTAAACAAGAGGACAACCTGAACCATGCTGTGACCAAATATACCCCTATATTCACACCCTACATACTATTGTAATAACCTTTTTACAAAAATATATCTTGTGAGGTATCATTTGAAAACTAATAACTTGCTGCTCAATAAAATAATGGTGAAATATATGTAGCAATGTTATATCTGACGTTATGAATTCCCCTTGTATGATGTTCATAGCACATGTTCAAAACCATGTAGCTCCGATGAGGCAGGACTGGTTAAGCAAGTTAATCTTAAACAAAGGATTGTGTGTGTACCTCAATTTGTTTATAAATAGTAAACAAGGTCATTAAGACAGCAAGAGGGAGACAAGGAATATCTGCATTTCATTATACACAGGGGAGAAGAAAATGACACCTTGTTTTGCCACTTCAAAGGCAGACGGACTATAAAAGGGGCAAAACCACTGCTGTTGGACTTTAAGGGCAGATCCTGACTTGAGAATTTGGTCAGCTATGTTCTGGGAACATGTGGTAAAAATTGTACCTTGAACCAAGTCTAGTTTGTTAAGTTTTAGCACTTGTACACACTTAAAATCTCTTTGTAGTTAAATAAACTTATTTTACTCTTTAATCAAAAGACACCTGCCTGTTCACCATGTATCATTCGATGCATGTTACTGAATCCTCTAATCTTTTCTCTAATTAGCCAAAAGGAGGTCTCTTTAGTATTTAATCTGTATGAATGTGCAATGGATACTGAATGTAAACTTCCCTTTTCTGACCTTCACACAGACCAGTGGCAGAAACAGAAAGAATTACAAACAAATGAAGGGGGGAAAAGGACAAATCAAAATATAGACACTTTTTCTACTTGCTGATAGAGTGTGGGCTGGCACAAAAAATGCTCTGGGACCAGGCCTGAAAGAATACATCTGATAGATATCTAGGGGATGTTCCAACTCTAAGTTACACTGGTGTGAAATTAGTCTTTAATTTGGATCACAGTCAGGCTCACCTTTATTGCTTAGTTGTGCAAACTGCTTGCAAGTAAACCCAACTACTATTGGCTCTCAAACACTAGTCCATAGAGCCTATCCTGGTGATTGACAGAATTAAGTATTTTGAAAACTAAGTACTCTGTTAGGAAAATAAATGTTTCATGAAGGGATATTTATCTTATGAAGTGATGTGCACATGACAAATTTGCAAGCTACTGCTGTATTAAATAGTGTGTGTAGAAGAGGAAACTGACTGATAATGCTCAGGATGTTTCAAAATGAGGTCACATATTTAGCTCCCTAAATAAGAATTCAAAAATAAAAGATTTTTAGAAATAGAAGCCCTAAAGTTAGTCCATTATTTAAGCACCTAAGGTTTAGATCGTCAAATGCACCTACACTGAGGATTAGAGCTGGGTCAGAGCAGCCCTTGAAGCCAGATGGCCCAGGAGTCTCCAAGCCCTGGGGCTCTCTGCATGGCACAGCTGTAGATGATTGAAACTGACATGTTTCTTTACAGTTTCACCACTGCTACAGAGATGACAAGATCATGTCAATTTCAGTCAGCAGCTGCTCCTCCTAGGGACCATATTTTGTTTCAAAAGCCCCATGTGTCAGTGTTTCTGAAGATACATTATTTCAAAATTTCTGGTTCATGAGAAACTGAAAAAATTGGTTTTGGTCTGAACTGGACCAAGCCCAAATTTCAAATATTGAAATGTCTTGCAAACCAGAAATCCCAAGTTTCAGCCAGAGTGCACGATACTCCAAATGATCTTTGGCCACTAGGATGCTCTTTATAGGAATACTGCAGCCAGCAGAAATTAAGCTGTGCTAAGTTACATCAGGGGCCATTTTGTCCCTGTCAGCCCCAAGACCACAGGGCAGAAAGGTGGCTTAAAGACCTCACATGACAGGATTTTGTTGCCATGCTTTAAAATTTTATTTTTGATTGTAGGTTACAGTTCTGTTTTCGCATACATGTTTTGGTTATGTAAAAAAGCTAGGCTACAGAAAATGTCACAATTACCAAATATTAGAAAAAAAAACAAAGTAAAGATTTGTGTGTTTGTTTTAAGAGAGAGAGTTTAGAATATGTCACTGCTTGGACACATTCCTCTGCTATTCAGAGGTTCTGCCAAATGGAGCTTCTACCAGATGCAACTTGAAAGAAGCAGTATGTTAAATTCGCAAAGGATGTAAATGGAGGTACAAGTTATATGGTAGCAACTGTGTAAATTTGTGTAACACACATGGTAACGGAGAGAAGGACAGGGTTGTAGCATAAAATCAGCCAACTGCAAGAAACTGTAAGTAAGAGGGTGGACACCTTCTCTTATATTCTTGTATTGGTTCCTTTTCTTGCTACAACTCTAGGCTTTTACTCACTCAGCATGTAAATGGACTCACCTGGCATTCAATCACACAATCCTTCTGAGCTATAGTCCTCTCTCATTTGCACCAGTGTAAATGTGGGGTAACTTTTAGACTTGGAAGATGCTTTGGTTTCACACTGGTGTGACTAAGTAGAAGTTGGTTCAATCGCTTAATGGTTATTTCAGGGTACTAGTTCCAAATGCGGTGTAAGTGGGAACAATTTAATTGACTTTAATGTAGTTTCACTTAATGTTACCAGGTCTGAATTTGTCTCTTAAGTCTTCTCCCAAGTAAACTAGACTACCAACTCACTGCATGTCCTAGAGCAAAATACGCATACCACTACTTAGGTACCTATCTCCCATGGTTTGTGAGGCTTAATTTATTTTGGAAAGTGCTTTGATATCTCTGGCTATAAGTGCTTATTAAAAATTAACATGCAGCTGCTTACCCTACAGAAATGTCCTATATCATAGGGTAAATATCAACAATACTTGATACTTAAACAATACTTAAAGGTCTTAACAAGACCTTTACCCTGCAACTTGACGAATAGTTTGATCGCTGAATTTAAACATGATTCATAATTTATAAATGTGTTTGTTTCTGTTTAAGAAACACAAACTTCCCCTTCCCCTTGCTCTATATGGAGAAGATTTGGATTAGCTCATCAAACAGTGCTCCTTGCAGATATATTTCATTTGGATCACATCAAGTTATGATAATTACTTTTAAGGATAGAAAAATACACTTATTTGCAATGCCTTTAATGAAAAAAATTGTGGGCAATGAGCTTAGGGAGGAATTGGCAAAGTGCCCCCAAGTCTTTGTTAACCTTTAGAAATGATAATTGGATGGCAGGAGTTTAATGGCACTTGAGAAAAAAACATTAATCTACTTATTCTGGCTCAGTATAGAATACTGAAAACTGCCTCCTTTTAGCATATTTGAATTGTTTCTTGCTAACATTTGAGACTGCCTATTAATGCCTATACAGGTTGTTATTTTTAAAATAATTCTGGACATTTGAATTCATTGTAGGGAACAAGGTTTCAGTTTATTTTAAATTTATCTAGAACCAGCAGAAATACACAGCCGCATGATGGGCCTCCCAACCCACAACTTGGAATTCTCTACCTGAACCTCTTAACACTGTAATTTGAGGTATTTAAAAGCTGAATTATAATTATTAGTTCATTAGTGTACTTGCTTTGGCAACATCTCTGCTTAATGTGGGTTTGGCTTGGCAGAAGTGTGCTCTTGCATTGCTATTGTGCAGTGTTTATGGAACATTGATAGAAGTTTTGCTGGCCTATAACAAGATGCTTATTTAAATGAAATGTTAAAGTCTCAGTGAGCCACTGCCTGACTAAATATTATATATCACATGGAATAGCTTGTATAAGCTTCTGAAACAAAATCTCTCGATAAATTGACCTGCATAGCAAAAGTCATCTGTTTGCAATTGTGAAAAAAGGGCTATTTTTACAGAGTGAGTATTGGGAATAGAAGACAGAGCAGCCCAGAATGTACTCTTATTTATGTGGCTTCTTCCTTTCCTTTAAAATATAGTATTTGGCCCAAGAGTTCCATTTGATACATTTTAAAGTGAGTTACGAAAAAGCCCTTTTCTAAGCCTGCTGGATCCCTCTGTTGTGCTGAACCAGTACTGAAGAGCCAGAAGATGCTCACCAAAAATTCTATTTACATTTGGAAACCTGCTATGGGAACACTTGTTGCACAATGCAGATTCCTTCAGTTGCAAGGTGTCTTTCTGGAACACTACACATGCTCAGTGCCCATATATTTAAGCAGCTTCCTTCCCATAATCAGATATACTACTATAACACTATTATCTACTTTCATTTGAAACCGGCTGTTGATCATAGATTTAGATGTTGCAATTAAATTCTGTCCTGCTTCCAGTGGTGCTGGAACTAGGGGTGTTGGAGGTGCTGCCACACCCCCTGGCTTGAAGTAGTAATAACAAACACGAAATACATGGTTTCCATGAGCAGCACTCCCACTATAAAAATTGTTCCAGCACCCCTGCCTGCTTTTCTGTCCCTTTCTGCTGTTTTGAAATGAGTTATTAGGTCTGTCACTTCGACAATAAGATAAATAATAACAGTTGAGTTTATTGTACTTGAAGGTCATCCCAACCCCACTCCCACAGCAACGTCTATCAAAAAGCTGACCAACATCTGTTGGAAAGAAACCATAAATTCTTTATGGGAAAATAATTGAATCACCAGGCAGAGGAACACAAATATAAAATACATTGCCATTAATTCCTTTTTCCCCTTTCCAAAGTTCACAATCTGCTGGGAGAGCTTTGTTAGAATGATGTATGTATTTAATTTAATCCAAATAGGCAATACAACAAGTTCCAAAATGTTAAGCATACTAGGCCTATTATAAGCCCACAAATTAGTTGTGATCCACAATATGACCTCACACTTTCTAGATGACGGGGGAGATTCTATTACTCTGCAGTTTATTATTTTCTGTCCCTGTACCATCTTAATTCACACGTAGCTACATATGTCTTCATTATGGCACAGGAAGAATAGAGCACCTTGCTTCTCTATCTTGTTGGCAGTTTCATCAGCTCTCCCCTCCCCCACCCAAATAATGTGCACTTCCAGACAGGCAGAAATTGGAGATCAATGTGGGAAATAACAAGGCTCTATTACTGCTGTAAAACTTTTCTTCTCAAGTCCTTGAGTTGCTTTTTCCTCTTGAGCTGCTAGATTTGTTGTGTGAAGAGAAATTTATGGATATCATTGTTGTACTCTTATAATTGGATAAACTGAGAAGATATAATCCATTAAACTCCCAGGTCACACTATTAAAAGCACTAACATTTTACAGCTTTTCCTGCTACAGATACCTATACTGGTCTCATAGCTAGTAGCAAACAAAGGGCCAGATTCTGCTCTCTTTCTTATGTAGTGTAGTGACTTTTTCTAGAAGCTGTCCTACTACAATTAGTGGGACTACCCATGGCGTAAGGCACTGCACAATGGACACAAAGGTGGCAGAGGCTGGCTCTAAAGTAAAGTGTCTAGGCAGCCAGAATCAGTGTGTAATAAGTAGAGTTGAGCAAATAATGGATTTTTTCATTTACTGACAATTCTGAAAAATTAAAAAAAGGTTTTGTTTTGAGTCCAATCAAATTGTTTCCCAAAATTTGTGGAGAGTCAAGCAAGTTACAAATGGGGTCAAAATGAAATTTTTTGTTTCGACCTGAGGTGAGTTTTTTTCATTTTCATTTCAGGCATTTTAACAAAAGCAAAGGAGGACTAGAATTACAGAATTCCTCTGTACCTGGGGGGTGGCAGTGGTTAGGATAATCTCCTGGGATATAGGAGTGGCAATTCATAGTCATTCATAATGACAATCAATAGCCACCAGGGGGGGAGGAGGGATGAGAGAATGCGTCTGTAGACTGGTTGTTAGGGTATTCACCTAGGATGGGGAAACCCAAGTTCAAGTTCCTGCACCAATGACTAGTTATTAATATAAAGTGCAACAGCTTGAACAGGAGAGACTAAGACCGACCCGCACCAGAATATCCCATAGCCCACTGACTGGAACACACTCCTGCAATATGGGAGACCCAAGTTTAAATGTCTTCTCCACATACATCAAGCAGAAGGGGAAACTGATCTGATATCTCCAACATCCCAGGACAGTATCCTAACCACTTGTGGTCATCTTTCCTCTCTGGCATTCTGTGAATCTTGTCCTCCTTCGCTTTTGTCAAAATGCCAGAAATCAATATAACCAGATTTTGAAAAGGTATTTAGGAACCTAACTCCTAAATTTAAATTTAAATCTTGCCCTAAAATCTTACAGTACTAAAACAAACTCTCATATTTGATACTTTAGCTTTGCTGGCATTTAAGAGATGAGCCACCTGTGGAGAATAAAAAGCCACATCTCAGTGAAATGGAGGCAAGAAGAGGCAGTGAAATCCTCATAAGCAATAAGTGCCTGTTGCTGTTATTATGGAAGCCCATACGGAATCTGCCACCAACCTCAATGGGGGCAAGAGAAGGCGCTAAATGGTTATTCCTCCTTCAGATTCTCTGTAGTACTAAACAGACTGTTAGTCTACACTAGATATTTTTATATCAAAAGCCAGTCAAGATCTATAACCTGTAAAAACAATTTGCAAAAAAAAAAAAAAAAAAAAAAAAAGAAGTTCTGAGATGTGAGTAATTAGATATTTATGGACAAAACCATGGACAAAACACCCATAGCTGGAAAACTGATCACTTAGAAACCATTGACATCATAAAACTAAAGAAATACCAAAAACTTACAATTTGAACTATTAAAAAGATTTAAACTAATGAGCAACATTTTCTTTTTTCAGAGAGCTGCTAATTATTCATTTCACTAAATACGATAAATATGCAGCTGTGTTTTCATAAACAGAAACACACAGGTTTTCTGTAACCACCTATTAAGTCTCTGATACTGCTGTTTGATAGTTGCAGGCTCCGCATCCTTTAGATTGCAACACATTTGGTCAATCTAATTCTGTACATTACTTGACAAGCTGATCGGCTGTGCTCCTGCTCTTGTGAATGCCTCACACAATTTATAGTTTTTAAGGCCAAAAGGGACCGCTGTAATCATAGAATCATAGGACTGGAAGGGACTTCACGAGGTCATCTAGTCCAGTCCCCTGCACTCATTGCAGGACTAAGTATTATCTAGACCATCACTGACAGGTGTTTATCTAACCTGCTCTTTAAAATATCCAGTGATGGAGATTCCACAGCCTCCCTAGGCAATTTATTCCAGTACTTAACCACCCGGACAGTTAGGAAGTTTTTCCTAATGTCCAACCTAAACCTCCCTTGCTGCAATTTAACCCCATTGCTTCTTGTCCTATCCTCAGTGGTGATGAAGAACAATTTCTCTGCCTCCTCCTTGTAACAAACTTTTATGTACTTGAAAGTACATCATCTAGTCTCACCTCCTGTATTACACAGGCCATAAGCCTTTCCTGAATTAATTCCTCTTTGAACTAGAGCATATCTTTTAAGAAAGAATCCAATCCTGATTTAAAAGTTGCCAGTAATGGAGAATCCACCAGAACCCATAGTAAGTTGTTTCAATGGTTAATTACCCTCATTGTTAAAAACATATGCTCTATTTCCAGTCTGATTTTGTCTAGCTTCAGCTTTCAGCCATTGAATCTTGTTATACTTTTCTCTAATGTGATCCAGTCACCCTTTAACCTTCTCTTTGTTAAACTAAATTGAACGAGTGCCTTGAGTCTATCATTATAAGGCATGTTTTCCAATCTTTTAATCATTCTTATGGCTCTTCTCTAAACCCCCTCTTTTATCAGCATCCTTCATGAGTTCAGGATGGCAGAATTAAACACATTACTCCAGTAGCAGTCACACAATGCCAAATACAGAGCTACATATCATCTCTACTCCTACTCAACAATACCGTGATCATATCTACAAGGATCACATTGGCTCTTTTGGCCACAACTTCACACTGGGCGCTCATATTCAGCTAATTATCCATCATGGTCCCCAAGTCTTTTTCGGTGTCAAAGACAGAGTCCCCCTTCCTTTAAGTATGGTTTGCATTCTTTGCTCCTGGATGTATACATGTACATTTGGTCAAATTAAAATACATATTGTTTGCTTGCGCCCAGCTTACCAAGCAATCCAGAACACGTTGTATCAGTGACCTGTCCTCTTCATTAATTTATCACTCTCCCAATCTTTATGAAACTTTTTGTGTGATAATTTTGTTTTCTTCCATGTCATTGATCAAAACATTAAATAGTAGAGTGAAGAGCCAACTCCTTCTGGGACCCCATTACAAACCCATCCACTCAGTGATGTTTCCCCATTTACAATTACATGTTGAATCATAGAATCATAGAACCATAGGGTTAGAAGGGACTGCAAAGGTCATCTTCTCTAACCCCCTGCCAAGATACAGATTTGTTGTGTCTAAACCCGCAGGTTGCCCCTCACTGGTCTAAACCATCCAAGAAAGATGAGACCCATCATTTAGCCAATTTTCCACCCATTTACTTTGTGCCATGTTAGTTTAGTATCATTTAGTTTTTTAATTGAAATGTTGTGCAGGGCCAAGTCAAATGCCTTACAGAAGTCTAAGTATATCACATCAACACTATCATCATTATCAACCAAACTTGTAATCTCATAAAAAAATATATCAAGTTAGTTTGATAGGATCTATTTTCCATAAATCCACTGCTTTCCAGGATCAATCCCCCATTCTGTAAATATGGCCTGCATTCTTTGTTCCTATAACATTGCCTTTGGCTGTATTGAAACACTTTTTATTTGAATGAGCCCAGTTTATCAAGCAAGGCATATGAACATATTCCTTTGGCAGCCACAGATGCTCAGGAAACTTATGCTTTCCTTTCTCCTACTCTGGCACACTTCGTCAGCTGGTGTGAGACCAGGTGTAAAGGACATATTGTTCTAATATAGTGATCATCATCAAAAAGAACAGCATTTGGCAATAGTAAATCCCAGAGCTATCTGAGATGAATAAACTGCCTTTACTTATAATAAGAAATAATTGTACGAACTGTTAAATAATAGGAAGCACTAACAGAACTAAATTATATATTATAGCTCATTCCCAATGTAGCCATCAAAGTAAAGCAGGTGCTTGCTTTGTATAGACGTTTTAGAGTTCCAACCTGGTGCAGAAGACTTTACTGTCTCAGAGGGCAGGCTCCTCTGTCTGACTTTACTGTCACAGATAGAATGACAGTACTGTGCAGTTTGCCCCCTACTGAGGCTAACCTATCACACGTTAGAGCCTGTATCATAATATAAATTTTAAAAATATATATATAGCAGAAAAAGATCTATAAGGTTACCTTTTCCATCTCCGGTCAATAAAGGATTAGTAAAAATTTGGATGGTCTTGACCAAAAAGGGAACTTTGTGTGCATTTCCCTTCTTGAGCTGACAAAGGTAGGGCCCAGGCAGAGCGGTCAAACTACCCAGTGAGCGTATTAATGTGCCATATTCAAATTTCACAGAGTCTAACTTTCCTTCTTAAACAAAAAAAAAAAAAACAAAAAAAACCAGTGCGATATACGCTTTTGGCCTAATTCTGTTTCTGTTGTTAAAATTCCTGTGGATGTCAATGAAAGCAAAGTTATTGAAAAATCTCATCCTAAATCGTACTTGATGATAATATTCTAAATGTGAACTGAGTGTAACCAATTCAGCACAGTTTCTTGAATCTGCAAACCGCCCGAAATACTAACAGAAACCTAGAGTTGAGTGTAATTCAGAATTGCTGTTCTGTAGGAAATTCCAATATTTCAACATTAGGTTTGTCAAGGCTCCTTCCCCACTTTGAACTTTAGGGTACAAATGTGGGGGCCTGCATGAAAACTTCTAAGCTTAACTACCAGCTTACATCTGGTCCGCTGCCACCATCCCAAAGCTAATTCCCTTCCCTGTGGTAGCCTTGAGAGACCTTCACCAATTCCCTGGTGAATACAGATCCAAACTCCTTGGATCTTAAAACAAGGAGAAATTAACCATCCCCCTCCTTCCTCCCACCAACTCCTGGTGGATCAAGATCCAAACCCCTTGGATCTAAAAACAAGGAAAAATCAATCAGGTTCTTAAAAAGAAGGCTTTTAATTAAAGAAAAAGGTAAAAATCCTCTCTCTAAAATCAGAATGGGAAAATAACTTTACAGGGTAATCAAACTTAAAGAGCTCAGAGGACCCCCGTCTAGCCTTAGGTTCAAAATACAGCAAACAGAGATAAACACTCTAGTAAAAGGTACATTTACAAGTTGAGAAAACAAAGATAAACTAACACATCTTGCCTGGCTGTTTACTTACAAGTTTGAAATATGAGAAACTTGTTCAGAAAGATTTGGAGAACCTGGATTGATGTCTGGTCCCACTCAGTCCCAAGAGCGAACAACTTCCCAAACAAAGAGCACAAACAAAAGCCTCCCCCCCGCCCAAGATTTGAAAGTATCTTGTCCCCTTATTGGTCCTTTGGGTCAGGTGTCAGCCAGGTTACCTGAGCTTCTTAACCCTTTACAGGTAAAAGGATGTTGGAGTCTCTAGCCAGGAGGGATTTTATGATACTGTACATAGGAGAGCTGTTACCCTTCCCTTTATAGTTATGACAAGGTTTCATTCCAATGTGACACAAAAAAGTGAACTAATGAAATTTTTTCATGGAAAGAACTCTTCAAAAGGTATTCAGTTTGGAAATGTTGGAAAGGTGTTGCTTCTAAAAACCAAGGATGATACTATAAATGTCAGCATTGACTGCTGAATTGCTCATCATTTTATGAAACGGGATGGAGGTGAAAATGAAACCCCTAGGGGTAGATGTAAAAGTCAGATTGTTAGAGCCAGAAGATAATATTGCGATGTGCTAGCTGGATGTTCAAACTCCTACAGATCCTGGTAAAGAAGTTGGAAATGATTTTACCTCTGGAGAAAGCACTGTACTACAGTAACTTATAGAAGAATTTATTTGAACTGAACATCTTTTCAAGAGATATATTCACAATGAAATACCTTTATTCCACCTGACTATTCACGGACTAAGTAAAGATACAGTGGATAGGGTACAATGGGTTTCTAACTATGAGTGTGACTTTGGGTTTCTAACACCTTTCATTCAAAGATCTCAACAGGTGTTTTTGAAATATTTATTTTTAATATATTTTATACCTGTGAAAGATATGAAGATATATATAGCAAACATATCACTCACAACTGAAACATAGCCATATCAAAGCATAGTATAAAATAACAGTTATACACATCTTGGATTGTTTAAAATTTTGCTTGTCATTAAGTGAAATGTGGTTCCCTGTTTTCAGGTTAAATCGATACTGCTGGACAGAGGCACTGTACCTACAAGTGGATTAGGCAGCTGCCTAGGCAGCAGATTTCTGAGTGTGGCAGAGGAAGAGGAGGCTGGTGGGGCTGTCTGGGGACTCCAAGAAGCAGAAAGCAGACCCCAGTTGGGGAAGCATTCCCAGTCCTTCCCCAGCCATTCACTGCCATGGTTAAGATAGCTGCTATGGCTCAGGGCTGCTCCTGGTGGCACCTTAAGTGGGCTTCAGCTAAAATTGCAGTGAACTTTTACTCTATGCCTAGCCCCCCTGGGCCCTGCTGCCTGGGAAGCCCTGCCCCCCTCTTCAAATCCCCTGTGTCCAGGCTCTGGAGGCATTGCCATCACATGGACTATGAGCCCAACACTGAAGAACTCATCTGGAAATGTGTGGAGGTTGTGAGGTGGGATGGGGCAGTGGTGAAGGGGGCCAGATGGGGAGTGCAGGCTGGGATGCAGAGTGTGGGGGGCCTAGCAGAGGGAGGGTTGAGGTACAGAGACCCCCAGACTGTTCAGTGGGAAGGAGCTCACCACCCACCCTGATCAGTGGCTTGGGTTGCTTTGTGCGAAGCAAGGGGTCCACCCTACCCATTAACTAGGGCCCTATGAGCTGGACTGTGTCCCTTCCAGTACCCAGGTTTTCGAGTGTTCCCATCCTATAGAGTCTGTCACCGGAGCCCAGTGGCTTTTGTAGCTCCAAGCCGGGGTCTCCTCAGTCAACTTCTGATCCAGGTGGACGAGGTTCAAGGATGGGTAATGGCAGCAACAGGGGTGGTGCTGGGATCCTGCAGCAAACGTAAGCGGGTAGGATATGCGTAGAACACCAAGGTTTTAGCTAGGGCAGCAGATTGTCTTGAGTAGCCTCTGCTATTGGGAATATATTTCCCCAATTGCTAATGCTTTAAAAAAAATCTTTTCCTTTAGCAGAGAAAAGTTGAGTAGTCTGTAAACAATTACTTTTATTAGCATTTATTTGAAATATATCCTTATAGAGACAACTAAATGTAACAGCAGACTAAAATACTAAATCTACCTGCAGCAACTGGTTATTAATATTACCATCTTCCCAATAATAAAGAGTGTGTAATACCTTAGTTTGAAGGACCTGTTTTGTTTTTTTGTCCTGATTTTTTTCCTGAGGACGGGTGTTTAGTGATGAACAACTCTAAGCAACTGCCTGTTTACTGATGCAAAACCCAGAACATCATTAACCTTCACTAGAGATACCAAAATAAGGAGTTCTTTTGATGGAGGTAAGCCATCACACCACGTTAATAGTTTGGAGGAATAAAATGTAGAGTAAATGACATTACCTCAAGAGAAATGGGCTATTTGCACTCAATTGTGTTATCCTTGCAAGAAAAGCTCCCTTGTCATAATGTACATTACCAGATGTAAACTATGTTAAGACAAAGTTAGGGTAAAAAACACTGCAGAGATGCTGTAATTATCCCCCAAACCAAGCATTATAAATCCAGGTTAAAACATAAAATAAATCAAAATATGGAAATGCACAGGTTGGGCACCCAAACATTGCACTGTAGGGTTATAGGATTATGATCAAGGCATTTTACTGCTTGATTGTCAGAGTAGATTGAACTGATTTTTAAAGGTATATTTGATTTTTTCCCCATAGTTTCCCCAAATGTTGAAGTTCTTTGTAGAATTCTCAATAATAGAACATTATTATTCAGCTTCTACTGAAGGAGAACGTTTCAGTTACAAAGAATAATAGGGAAAAATAGGACCATTATTGCTATTTCCTCCTCCCCCGCACCCAAAATTTGAGTTTCAGCCTATGCACAAGATTTCAATAACTTTTAATTGCATGGGAAGTTTGAAAAATCTTGCATTATTCCATGATTAAGATCACTAAAGGGAGAAGAAGAACCGCCCCCCCCCCCCCACACACACACCTGATACCAGGCAATTTTCTTAAAGAATTCATTTTAAAAGTAATTTTAACTCCTTAACCAATTAATTTATTAATTGATTGTAAATTCTCAGAAAATCAATTCTATACTCAGAGAGTAAGTACAGAAATTTTGGGGAGGATACACACTATTTTTCATACATAAAAACCAAAATCCATTAAGTACAAAACTCAACTCAAAATTAACTACGGCGCTGCAACTAGTGCCTCCATAAATACCCCTAACTTGAAAACATGAGATACATGGACATCTGCAAATAAAAACAAAGTGAACGCTAATGTCATATAGAAATATATTTTTAAATGATATCATTTTGAATTATTTCAAGAGTCAATAAGAGTGTAGAGTACTACACTAGCAACTAGAGGGCCCAATCAGAATTGGACACCATTGTACTGGCTGCTGTATGTTTAGTTCTTGCTTTGCTAACAGAATAGCAGTGGCTCAGTCAGCACCCAGTTAAATTGATACCTTCTTGACTGTGATGATTATCAGAGAACAGACTCACTACACAGTTTGTTCCAATTACTCTACAAAAATTGATAGGTGGCACAGCTAGTACTTTAAAATGGTGCATGGTGTAGTGTTATATACAATCCATTTCACAATAATTTATAAGTAAGAATGATTGTTTCTTGGCATAAAGTTTCAATGCAACGTTTTGTTCAGTTTAGCCATCTTCCTTGCTTTGTCGTTTCTACTAAAAATTTCAAAGCTGCCTCACCGTATTTTTGAATGTGTTAAAATTTTGTACAGTACTTAAAGAAATTACTGTAATCAATTTTTTTTTCTTCCAGAACAATGAGCATAGTCATTTAATATATTGTTTAACTGGCATCTTTCTTTTCTACCAGGATGAACCAAGAGGATCTTATTGTACTATACACGTCAGAATTAAAAATACTTATTATCCTTTTGATAAAGTTTACCCTGATAAGTACCTCTATTTTACAGTAACAGAGTGTAACTGCACAAGTATTAGATTTTTTTCATACACAAAGACCAACTATACATCTTCAGCTACAATAATGTATTTTCTATTAAGAAAATGAAAGAACAAATGAAAGAACAAATAAAAGTATGGTCTCAATTTAGCCCTGATTCAACTCCCACTAAAAATCAGTGGAAGTCTTTCCATTAACTTTGTAAATATTCTTGTAGCTTATTGAAACTACAGGGTTACACAGACCCTCTACTAATGTATGAAGCCTTTCTTCATGAGAAGTACACTCTAATTAAAGATTACTTTTATCCAGGTTCCCTGATTTCATTTAAATCACTCACTCTAACTGTGGTATGTGAAATGTAGTGTGTCTATCCTCACCCTTAAGTTTTATTTTCAAAACTAGTTATAGATCTCTATTATACATATGATCTGTTTTGTTCTAAAGTGTGTTTGGTGTCTTTAGGTCAGGCAATTATTGTTGATTTAGCTTCTGATCATCTTATTCACTGATCTGGTTTTCATACTATGAAGTGCTGCTTAGATTTCTTCTATATGAAGATAAGAATATGGAACACAAATGTAGGTGTCTCTTTCCTGTGGCTGAATGCTATTCTGAGAGGATTCCTCTTGAGGTAATATTGATGAGAAATCTCATACTTTTTTTTGCCTCAGATTAAATACTACCTGCATGTTGACACAGTACCTGCTTTCAAGAAAGACATTACTTATCCATTTGAAAATGTGAATGAAGTACTGCAGTTCACTTATCATATGGTCTTTTTCTTTAATGAAGTATGCTTCAGTGCAAGCATAGTTTAATTCTAGAGATCTGGTATACATCTGCAATACCCACCTCAGAAACAGTCCAACACAAGAAGCTAAAGAGATGTTAAGGCAAAGTTATCAACTCCTAGAACCTATCTTCTGAAGATGTTCTATTGTTGTTACTAAAATGAAATTTCAACATGAGGAATTTTAGATTGAGAATTTAAGTCTGTAACCTGGATCCTTTTTCATTAAAAACAAACAAACAAAACAAAACCAAAAAAAGGATACCTTAGATTTCCCTCAATGTACAACAGGACAAATAAAAGTTTTTTCCCCAAGATCCAGTACTATCATTTAAATTCTTTCCAGAAAGATCATTCTCTTAACAAGGTCCCTCGACAGTTTTTTCCTGACACAGCGGTACATTAGTCTTTGGTACCATTTGTAACAAACAGCTATTTTCTCTTTTTTTTTCCCCCCTGGGAAGAAGGTTATGGACTTTTACAGTTCAGAATTTAAAACTGCTTCTCTGATACATATACCAAGTATACTAGCCACACTAAAATAAATGAATTCACTTATTAACAAACATTTCACTCCACTCCAAATTCAGTGTCATAAAACGTGATCCCAGAAATATTGTTAAATTCAATTAAGTAAAAACACCATTCACTTTACTCTTTTGTGCCACGTTTACCAAAAAAGGAGCAGAGTGATGTTTAGAGGTTAAAGCAGACAACTGTTAGGAGATCAAGGTTCTGTTCTCTCCAATTACTTGCTGTATATAATTGGGATAAAATAAACATGATTTTACAAAAGGTAGATCGTTCCAGACTAACCTGATCTCTTTCTTTGAGAAGATAACTGTTTTTATGGAAAAAGGAAATGCACTAGATCTAATCTATGATATTTGATACAGTTCCACATGGGAAATTATTAAATTAGAGATGAGGAGGATTAAAGGGTGGATCTACAATGGGTCATACTGAAAAGTGAACTGTCAGGCTGGCGGGGGCTTACTAGTGGACATTGGCACAAAAAGTGGGAATGTGCTAATACAATTTGACACAAAGTTGGGAGGTATTGCCAATACGGAGGAGGAATGAAATATCAAAGAAGACAATTTGGAGGACCTTGAAAACTCGAGTAATAGAAATAGGATGAAATTTAATAGTACAAAGCGCAAGCTCATGCACTTAGGGACTAACAATAAGAATTTTTGCTATAAGCTTGGGACATATCAGGTGGAAGTGATAAAGGAGGAGAAAGAACTGGGTGTATGGGTTAATCACAGGAATACAATGAGCTGCTAATGTGATGCAGCCATTAAGAAGGATTGCAATCTTGTGATGCATAAGGTGAAGTATTTCCAGTAAAGATAGGGAAGTGCTATTGCAATTATACAAGACACTGGTGAGAACTCATCTGGAATACTGTGTCCAGTTCTGGTCTCCATGTTTAAGAAAGATTAATTCAAACTGGAACAGGTGCAGAGAAGGGCTTAGGATGATCAGAGGAATGGAAAACTTACCTCACTAGAGGAGACTCAAAGATCTTGTACTGTTTAGCCTAACAAAATGAAGGCTGAGGGGAGATATGATTGCTCTATATAAATATACCAGAGGGAGGGAGAAAAGTTATTTAAGTTAACCACCAATGTTGACACAAGAACAAATGGACATAAAACTGGCCATCAACAATTTATGCTTGAAATGAGATGAAGATTGCTGACCGTCAGAGGAGTGAAGTTCTGGAACTTCTTTCCAAGGGGAACAGTGGGGGCAAAAAACTTAATTTGTTTTAAGACTGAACTTGATAAGTTTCTGGAGGGGATGGTATGATGAGATGGCCACATACCATTGTGGGCAATCTGCGCCTGCTATTAGAGACTATCCCCAACATCAGGAGATGGGGCACTACATCGGGAGGGCTCTGAGTTGCTACAGAGAATTCTTTCCCAGTTGTCTGGCTGGTGGGTCTCGCTGACATACTCAGGGTCTAACTGATCACCATATTTGGTGTAAGGAAAGAATTTTTCCCAGGTCAGATTGGCAGAGACCTTGCGGGGGTTTCAGTTTCCTCTGCAGCATGGGTCAGTTACTGGTTTAAACTAGAGTAAATGTTTTGACAACTCAAAAAAAATTCTGACTTTTCTACTTGCCATACCTCCCCCCCCCCATAAAAAACCCACCAGGTTTTGCTTGGACCCCAAACTTCACTCTTCCCCCCCCCTATTTTTTTGGAATTGCCAGTGAGCCGAAAAATCCATTATTTGCCCACATCTATTTTTAATGGAATCTGAATATTCTGAGACCGAATCTGGCATGCAAGACTCAGCCCCCTATAGTATAATACAATGCTTTCCAACTGAGATAGCAGTCCCTCCATGAGCGAGACATCACTGAAAAATATTTAAATTAAAGCATGAATTATCCAAAGAGTTAAGTTATATAGCTCAGCAAAGTATTACAACAAATAAGGAAGCTTAAAGGGGTGAAGCGGATGCTGTAATATCCCTTAAGCATAAATTTCAGGTCATACTGGTTTAGACTTCTCATCTTTTAAAAAAAGATACATATATTGTGCCTTATTTCTAGTCGAAACACTTGTATTTGCTGTGGTAGAATTACAACATGCAATTTAGAGAAAAATCTAGAAAAATTGTTAATATGGGAAATAAAGACAAATTATTCACAACTTGGGCATGTGCTTTAACAATTTGTCCCCAAATGAATCAAAGTAAATTAGTATGAATTATTTTAGGGTGTTTGGCATCAATTTAAAGTAAAACAAACTGTAGGTCATGAAAATAAGTGACTAGATTTTTCAAGTTATACTGTACTAGCAAATTAGGTCATATTGTGGATTATGACTAGAATTACTGAAGACAAAGGCTTTTAAAACTATTCATGCAATATATCTTTTCTGCAGCATGCTATCCACCTTAAATTTGGCTAGCAAACCTCAATCTTTTTCACACTCCTTTTTCATTGGTCTGTTTAAAGATCTTTTAGGCATAGACTAATAGAAAGGAACAAACTCTGGCTAGTCAGGTGTGAAGTATAATTAGGCAGGCCAAAAAAGAATTTGAAGAGCAACTAGCAAAAGACAACACTAACAGCAATTTTTTTTAAAGGATCATCAGGAGCAGGAAACCTCCCAAAAAAATCCATGGGGCCATTGGATAATGGAGGTGCTAAAAGAGCACTCAATGAAGACAAGGCCGTAGTGGAGAAGCTAAATTAATTCTTTGCAAAGCATGAGAGGGAGATTCCCACACCTGACCATTATCTTTAGGTGAGAAATCTGAGCAACTGTTTCAGACTGTTTTGGAACAAATTGATGAATTAAACAGTAATAAGTCATCAGGACTAGCTCATGTTTCTGAAGAATCTCAAAAATGAAATTGCAAAACTACTAACTGTGGAATGTAACCTATCACTTAAATAAGCCTCTGTACCAGATGACTGGAGGATAGCTAATGTAACATAATGTAAAAAGGCTCCAGAGGTGATGCTGGCAATTACAGGCTGGTAAGTCTAACTATAGTAAAGAAAAGAATTATGAGACACATAGATAATTATGATTTGTTGGGGAAGAGTCAACACAACTTTTGTAAAGGGAAATCATGCATCATCAATTAATTAGAATTCTCTGAGGGGGTCAGCAAACGTGACTAGGGTGATCCAGTGGATATAGTGTACCTGGACTTTCAGAAAGCCTTTGACAAGGCCCCTCACCAAACCAAGCACTCACGGGATTAGAGGGAAGATAATCTCATGGATCAGTAACTGGTCAGTTTTCACAGTGGGGAGAGGTAAATAGCAGGATCCTCAAGGATCTGGGATCAGTGATCTTCAATATATTCATAAATGATCCGGGAAAAGAGATAAATAGTGACGTGGCAAACTTTGCAGATGATACAAAATTACTCGCAACAGTTCAGTCCAAAGTTGACTGTGAAGAGTTGCAAAGGATCTCACACAACTGAATTACTGGCCAACAAAATGGCAGATGAAATTCAGTGTTGATAAGTGCAAAGTAATGCATCTTGGAAAAAATAATCCCAATTACACCTACAAAATGACGGGTGCTAAATTATCTGTTACCACTCAAGAAAAGAGACCTTGGAGTCATTGTGGAGAGTTCCTTGAAAATATCCATTCAATGTGCAACGGCAGTCAAAAAAAGATAACAGAACATTAGGAATGGATAGATAATAAGTCAGAAAATATTATGCCACTATATAAATCCATGATATACCCACACTTTGAATACTGTGTGAAGTTCTGGTCACCCCCATCTCAAAAAAATATATATATAAGAATTGGAAAAGATACAGAGAAGAGCAACAAATATGATTAGGGGTATGGAATAGCTTCCTTATGAGAAAAAATTAAAAAGATTGTTCAGTTTGGAAAAGCAACGACTGAGTGGTATATGATAGAGGTCTATAAAATCATGAGTGGGACAGAAAAAGTGAATAAGGAAGTGTTATTTACACCTTCATATAACACAGAAACAAGGGATCACACAATGACAATTAATAGGCATCAGGTTTTAAATGAACATAAGGAAGCATTTCTTCACACGATGCACGAAGACTGTGGAACTCATTGGCAGGAGATGCTGTAAAGGCCAAAAGTATAATTGGGTTGAAGAAAGAATTAGAAAAGTTCATGGAGGACAAGTTCATCCATGGCTATTAGCCAAGATGGTCAGGGATGCAACCGGGGCCGTCTCCAGCTTTTTTGCCACCCCAAGCGGCGAAGAGGAGAAAAAAAAAGAAAGAAAAAAGGAAAACCCTATTGAGCTGCCACTGAAGTGCCGCTGAAGAGGAAGAGACGGAGTGAAGGACCCGCTGCCGAATTGCCGGCCTCTGACTGCCAGAAGCTGGAACTAGATGACCAGGGACGGATCACTTTATAAATTGCCTTGTTCTGTTCATTCTCTCTGAAGCATCTGGCACCAACCACTGTTGGAAGACAGAGTACTGGGCTAGATGGACCATTGGTCTGACCCAGTGTTGCCATTCTTATGGCTAATGGACCAGTGGAAAGGTGTGTGGACATTAGAAAAAGGGAGTCTGCGTGACACAGTACTGAGCATTCTGGTCCTGATTCTGTAAAGCACTTAAGAACATCATGCTTACATTTAAGCATGTGTGTAGTCCCTCTCTGGTCACCAAGATCCCTTGCTTTGCAGAGAATGACAAATTCTAACTGTATTAACATTCACACAACTCCACTGGCTACTTCTTGTATTTATTGGACTGTGCCTATTAGTACCTTTAGGTTCTGATCTTGCAACTGGATTGGTGTAACTGTATATATAGTATGTACATTACTACTGTGAAGCATGCAGGCATCTTCAAGTTTGAGCAAACAGGGGCTGATTTATGATTTTGAATTAAAATAATGACATTCAACTTCCAAAATTTCAACACAAAATTGGGTCAAATTTGATAGTTTCACCTGAATAAGTTGTGACATTGAGTTTGTCTGAACCTTCAACTCAGCTCTTGAATTGGAGTGGAAAACCTATATGTGTTATAAGCTAACAAAATATTTCACAATCACTGCAAAACCTCAGTTTAACAAAACTCTAACACAGACCTTCCCCTGATTGCATATTTCTGAAGCTATTTTTAAAAAATAATTCTCTAATATGTAACAGGTGCACCAGCATAAATGGAGGATAGATTTATGATGGACAATGAACCTTCATCAAATCCCTTTACACCAACATTTTCAATTCTTCATATGTTAATTGGAGTGTGGCATCTTTATAGCCAACCAGTCTGCCAAGCCAGATGGCACACTCTTCACAGTGCTGCAGACTTCAGTAATCCAGAGCACAACCTTTGAAGGTGACTGGCCTCCTTGCTCTTCACTGACCTCCAGACATACAGAAATAGAGCTCAACATTTGTACCATGCAATCTTGGAAAAATTAACCAAGCTTCAGTTAAAATGGACTTGGGTTAATCAGGCTTGTACTACACACCTGTGATTTGCTGGCAGTGCTGTTGGCTGAACAATGAGAGATGATCAGAGTTAAAATTGTTCTTGCACCCTATTCCCTTTTGTATTTTGCAGTATTTCTCCGTACCTTTACAATGAATTCAGTCTGTTTGCTCCGTCACAATTGTTTTGTTAGCAACTGTAACGTGCATTTGCCTCCTTTTCAATTGGTGATATAGAAATACAGAGCTACAGAGTAATTCACACTGATATTTGAAGTCACACAGGTGTGCCTAACTCCAGACAGCTTTTTAAAAAAAGCATTTTCCAAAGTCTTGAAAATAGTTGTCTGTCAGTGCTTTACAGCATAGCCCAAGTTGCAGCCATTCCATCACCCCTCCATGAGGGAGAAATGAGAAACATCAAGAGCCACTGAATGCTGAACTTTCACAGTGGATCAGCACAACATTACTCAGAACAGAGGTTCTCGTAATTGTGATACATTGGAAAAATATCAGCACATTCAATGGCCTCTAACTCTCACAGCTGTTTTTATGGCACTCTAATGCTAGTCATAGCTCTTAAGCACCTTGAGCTTTTAGTTTTGTATTACCCAGTGCACCTCTCCCAAGAAATCAGAAAAATTCAAAGAGGGACTGGACTTTTATATGGATAAAAAGAATATTCCGAGTTCTATAACAACTAGTGAAAAAGTTTTTAAAGGGATATAAAATCTCATGTTTCTGGGATCAAGAAGACACTTCCCTCTAGGCCAGCATGATAGGCATTCTGGGGTTTCTAACTCCCTTCCTTTAAAAGCATTTGATGCTGGCCATTGTTGGACATAGTATACTGGACTAGGCGCACCACAGATCCTATATGGCAATTACCATGTTCCTCTCATTTTATTATTTCTCTGCCACTTATAAAAAGTCATGTGAAATATATTCATATATAAAAATAGAACATTTCCCTGCTGTAAGTGAATCTAGAAAATGGTGAGGCTCAACAACGGTCTTTTATCTGGTATCTGAAAATACTTTAATCTTACATGCTCACACATTAAAAATGAAACAGTAAACTTTGGCAGTTACTTTTAAATTTGGGAAACGATCAGATCCTCACTCTGGTACTCAAAGCAGGAAGAATGCTCTATTACCAGGGGTTTATCCTAAGGGCATTCACTGAAAAAACATAAGTAAATGAAGAGCCATTAAGCGTAAGAGATGATGCAACACTAAAACAGCATATTGGCACCTAAGTGAGCCCTTCCCTCCCCTTATTCACAGGTTAAATGGTCCTGTGATCTGCACCAGGTGAAGGAGACTTGAACAACACAGGAAGAAAATGTGGTCAGAGGCATATTAACTCCAACACAAGCTTTCCCAACAACCCTTCACCTCAGCTATGGTAGAGGTCAAGAGATGCTTTTTCTTCTGAATGACAGAACCATTTCATCAAACTGTACTGCTGCCTCCACACTACCCCAGAAGTCAGGTCTTCTCAATGGAAGGAAACTATCAACTTACTTCTTGGAGAAAATCACCCACATCTTTGATGTCTTTGCCAATATGCAGCATGGATGAGCAGTACATCACCTCTTCACAGAACAAAACCCTTTCACATAGCAAGAATCTTGAGAAACTGAAAGAAATCCAATGATTCAGATCCATACTCTTTATGGCTAGTGAAACGCACTCCTGCTGACTGATGGTCAGCTTCATCTTTGACCAAGGGAATTTTCCCTTCACCTTTAAGTATGCAACAGCACATAACAGTCTGATCAATTTTCAAGGAACTATTTCTTGACCCAACAGACCTCACAGGCCACCTTTCACCAGGTGGCTAATTCCCTCTTTAAGAACAATGGGGAAAAGAGAAAGAAACTAGCTTGGAGAAAGACTATCTCAAAATACACTTATTCACTACCAATATCCTGAACATCTCCATTCGGTTTCAGCCAGTTAATGGAACAGAAACAGTGAAAATGGCATTGATGTATGACCTTCTCTTGTCCATACATGGAGAAGGACATCCACACATGCTTCTGGACCTGACAGAAGTATAGCACATCACAAACCATGGTTACGTACTGTCCCATTTCAGAAATGTAGTAGGGGTTAATGGAAAAAGTGCTGAAATGGTTCCAATCCTTTCTTTAGCAATGTCCCTTCAGGCCCAGACCTTGCAATACTGAAGACAGTGGGCAGAAAATCAGACCCAGAGATGGGTAGCTTTTCTCTACCTCCACAATATCTACCTGTGGAGTCTCACAAGGCTCAAGCTTTTCCTTTACAGCATTTACATAGAGCTATTTCTTATGCCATATTCCACTATGACAGTTCTGTTATAATTATTCTTTAAATTTCACATGAAAAAAATCCAGAAATACCAGAAATACACAAAATTAGAGTAATTCAAAATAAATGACTATATTGGGTAAAGTGAGAGCAGTGTTTGGCCCAGTGACAATTCTAATAGTATAGAAGTGCTGTTTAATTCTCAGTGGCTAATGGCAGGGAAGAGTGAGCTTTAATCAGCATGGGAAGATTACTCAGATTAGTATTATACACAGTTGCTGGTTGATTTGTACTACACACTTCAGAGCTATAGCTTGCCATTGATTTTCTTCAAGATTCCCATGGATTTCAATGTGAGTTTTGGAAAGGAAGCATAGCAAGGTATGTTTTTATTTTGTACTGTGTGTAACAGTGCCAACACTGACTTTTGTTTCTCTCTCTCTCACACACACACACACACACACAATGAGCAATTAAGGAAATGTTGTCAATAGCATTACAGTTCTGTGGAGGGAAAAGAACTAGGATTACAAGACTGAAGACACTGGACAGTATCCCATGTTATTACTCTAGGTCACAATTCACAAGTCATGATGGTAAGATGATCGAATGCCCTACCAAATGAAGGATGGATGATCAACATCTGCAAGTGAATTTGGTCAGAAACTGCAGTGCTCACTGAATGTATTAGGGATGCCTCTAATTAGACAAGGAAGGAGAGGATGCCAAGCCTACTCTTTTCAAAATAGACTAGAATAGACAATGTAACATGTCTGCTAGGTTCAGCATAGAACTTTTGCCAGCCACATCTGGAATGTAGTAACAAAACCAATAATATTTGTAAAACAGTTGAAAAATATTTAGAGTAAGAGTTCCAGAAATAAATATTTTTACATCTTCTTATCTTAGTGAGCAGGACAAAGCTAGTTTTTCATGACTGACATGTCTGGTCCTGTTTCCTAAGTTGCAAAAACAGTGGGAAAAACAAATGTTGGAAGGGTAAACTCAGTTAAGATAGTGAAGATACTCTGAACAGTTTCACATACAGTTTCACTTCAGCGTGAGAGTTAGGAAAAAGCTCAATTCTTATTTGCTTGAAAACACAAAGTTTATTTCTGTTACTAGATGCTTAAATGTTTTCTTGTTCTCTGGATCTGTGTCAAGATTCCTTCAACCCAACATTTCATGTCACCCCCAAACCATTCATGTTTTATAATGTGAGTGCAAAGGAAAGTATCTCAGATGGTGAGTCGGATTGGCTGTTTAATAGCATCCTTCAGTTCTCCTTATAGCACTGCCACTGTGTTTTTTGTTTTCCCTTCCTTTTCAGGCTTAACAAGCACCTTAATGTTCTCATCACTTCCCTTTTAATTTTCAGAAGAGTTAAAATTTTCCATTCAGAAGATAATTAGAATCTAATGTTTCTAGTATCCAAAACCTTGCCAATAGGTATGCTGCTGTAAGTACTTCAGCATTTAAAGTATGAAAAACCTGAAAAGTTACAGAAAAGCCTTTAAATATCCCCAATTATTTTACACTGCTTAAATATCCTTGCAGCAGTAAATGTGATTCCATGCTGATGTCCACATCACCTAGAGAACCACTTCCCATCTCTTTACAAGAAAGGCAATGCAGTAGAAAACTGAAATAAGGGCTTGTCTACACTACAGAACCTTTACTAGAATATCTATGCCAGTAAATCCCCCTAACTCTTTCTATTAGCACAGCTAAACCTCCTCCCTAAGCAACAATTTTTAAACTGATGGAAGCATTCTTCTGTCAGCATAGCTGCATCCATGCAGGGGATGTTGCCAGCATAGTTATATTGGCTGGGGGAATGATTTCTCTCCCCCCACTTCTAGTCAGCATAGCTATGCCTTCATAACTTTGTAGAGCATTTGTACAGCAGTTTAAGCCTGAGTGCCCCATCATCCTTCCTATTTTGAGAAAGGCAATAGTTTTCCCTCTCCTGGTATTGTGTCCAAAACCCACGTACCATCATAGCTGGTGAAAATCTCAGACATTTTGAGAAAAACAAATTATCACACCTTCATGAACTTCACATGGATACCTCAAAGTTCAGATTGAATTTCAGGCTTTGGCTTAGATTCAGGTTCTTTCTTACTGAAGTTGGTTTGTCTGTCCTAAACCCTCTGTGCACTTCACAGAGTGCAGTATCTCCTTAGTATGTGATAAGAGCGACGTCCCTCATGAGTCTTCTTTAGTCCTCCATTATTGTACATCCAATACATATTCTTTCTCTGTTTCACCAAGCCAAACAAATAATTTCAGCTTATGACAGGTCTATGATCATCTTATGAGTCTCTAATTTGTTCTTTTTAAGAAGATTTTCATGTAATAGTTTTGGTGACTAATTCTTGGTCTGTACTGGTCACATGAACAATTCTGTACTGGCTAGTGTGAGAACCAAAGACTAGATAGGAGGAGCTCATCAGGCTTTAGGTGGACTGGCTTGCAAGCCACATTGCTTTTTTAAGAAGTATGACTGTCTTTTTATAAATTTGATTAAAACCACTTAACAATAAAATCAAGAAGACATATCACCAAAGCTAAGCTATTATTAAAAATATTTAACAGAAGGTAAACAATACAACTATCAAATCAATGTAATAAATGAACAAATTACTCTCAATATTGGATTAGAGTTAAATCAAATACTAAAAATAGCCAATCTTCAAAAATTTTAAAGAGGATTTTAAGGAAGTGATTGTCCATTTGCCATAAATCCAACTAAATATTTCTCCCAGTTAATCAAATCTATATTTTGAATGATTAAATCTTTTAAGTGTCTAAACCACAACCTCAGAACCCTAGATTTCCATTCTTATGTGGTGGGTAATTCTTTCTTCTTCATCCTCCATCCCCTCACCCTTCTTCCCCCCTTTCCCCTGGCCCACTGTAATTATAGTTCAGAATTTGACAGAACTTCCTTGATAAAAAGTAGTTTGACCACTCTTATTTACCAAGCAGAGGGTCATGTGGCACCTTTAAGACTAACAGAAGTATTGGGAGCATAAGCTTTCGTGGGTAAGAACCTTACTTCTTCAGATGCAGAGGCTTGCATCTGAAGAAGTGAGGTTCTTACCCACGAAAGCTTATGGTCCCAATACTTCTGTTAGTCTTAAAGGTGCCACAGGACCCTCTGTTGCTTTTTACAGATTCAGACTAACACAGCTACCCCTCTGATACTCTGTCTCTTATTCATGAGAAATTACAGCTGAGAACCTCAAGTCTCTCTAGACTTTTAAACACAGGGCATGTATCACACTCTGCATAATTTTAGGAAATAATATTCAGGGCTGTTTACCTGGGGAACTTTTCTGTCAGGCCCCTTACCCACCTGGACTTTATGGAAGTGCTTACACACACATGTATGCACACAGCTAGACTCTCACTTGCACATGATAAAAATAAAAACGATAAATAGGCTGGGATGTCTCCCACCCTATATAAACATGAGACAAAAATAGAAGAAAGAAAAATAAAATACATAAGGTAACAGGTATTTGCAAACTGTTTAGCTCTTGCAGATTTCCAGACACTAAGAATATGAGCTGGAAGTGCAGCCAAGAAGCCAAACAGTAATGCACAGGGCTTCTTGCTACCAGGCCCTCTTTGGGTGCAGAGAGAGAGATTGGTCAAAGATAGCCTGGTTGTTGATTGTGTGACTCTCTCTCCCTCAGGTAATCAGTCTTGGGGATTCTGGAAGGTTATTTTTCCCTTAGAGGTGTAGCCTTTTGAGTCAACAGCCCACCTCACCCTTACCCTAGATTCTTATGGCTTGCAAATGTCGCTTATTCTGACTTGTGGAGTCTTCCTTCGAGGTCTTGGAACAAATCAAGTATGATGCCTACCTAAGAGCCATGCAACCTGGTCCAATCAGGTTTGAATTAGATCATTTTGAGTTAGTCTTAATCTGGAAAAGTTTTGTATACCTCAGAGATTAAGTTTGTGACTCCCCCAAAGTATCAAAATTCTGAACACATGAGACCAGTTTTGCAGAAGCTGGCATGGTCTTATCCAGGTGAAAGAATCTTGAGATGACATTTTGTCACCATCTTACAAAGTTCAATTCAAAAATATGAAATTTGCTAATTGCTAGGGTTCTTTTTCCATAATCAGTCATGCAACATGAATCCATCTGCAACATTCAAAATGAATAGAAACTTATGACCCATGACCATGACCCATGCACTTATGGACCAGACTCCAAAGAGAAACTGCTGAGCTCCAGTTCATTTGCAAATTGGACACCATCAGATCAGGATTAAACAAAGACTGTGAATGGCTATCCAACTACAGAAGCAGTTTCTCCTCCCTTGGCGTTCACACCTCTACTGCTAGCAGAGTACCTCACCCTCCCTGATTGAACCAACCTCGTTATCTCCATACTGATTTATACCTGCCTCTGGAGATTTCCATTACTTGCATCTGAAGAAGTGAGGTTCTTACCTACGAAAGCTTATGCTCCCAATACTTCTGTTAGTCTTAAAGGTGCCACAGGACCCTCTGTTGCTTTTTACAGATTCAGACTAACATGGCTACCCCTCTGCTACTTGACATCACACATAGAAATGCACAAGTTTTGCTTTCAAGATTATATTTCTGCTAAATTTATCCAAAAGTATTTTGGTTTCAGCAGAGCTGGAAGAAATAATTGTTCCCTCTAGATAGGACTATGCTGCATTTTGTATTACTCTTTCCTCAGGCACAGTCCTTTTAATCCAGGAATATCTGGTTTTGGAACTTGTGAATTCAAGTCTTATCTGGTTTTACACTTCCAAGTATCCACAAGGAAAATGCATTGCTTAATTGGTCTTATAGGTCACAACCACTCAGAAGAAAAGCTAGCATTATTAAAGCTTGTTTTCTGAGGGTAAAGAATCACCTTGAATACTGTCTAGGCATTTAAGAGGAAGAAACTCAGTCTTCCCTCCCCCACTGCTTAAATCTCACCAAAGCACTGAGATTGTGGGATAAAGTCACAGTGCCAATTTAATGAAGTAGTTTTTAGAGTGTGTCAATTCCTATAATCATTTTTCCCTAAACATTTGATTCACTGTCCATAATTATTCTTGACGTCAGTTGGCACAATCGGTGTGACTAATATAATTCCTTATTATGTTGCTTCAATAAAAGCTTTGATGTGATCTTGCATAAGTTACAGTGAACCATGAATTTTCTTTGACATTTATTACAAAAAGTGCACACTGCTTCAAAATCATGAAAGTCAGCTTGATTCTTTCTTCATGAGACAAAAAACACTCAAACTGATTTGGCTCTTGTTATGTCTTCCTCTCCCACCCACACCCTCCAAAATCTTCTGCCAAAATTGAAATACACTGGACTTTTTGAATGTAGTGCTTAGAAGCTTACAGTTCTTAGAACATAGTAAATACTATATTGATGATTAGTGATGCACCCCAGCATTTAGCTTACTGAATTCATTATATACCAACACACTGAAGCAGAAAAGAGGTTCATTTTAGAGATCAAAAATGCCTGATGATATTCCCTTCAAACTGTATTCCTTATTCGCTGGCATCAGTGTATAGACACTTACTCCAAAATACATGCTGGAGTTATTGTCCTCAGTGATAATATCCAAAGTAAATGCAAGACATAAAAAATATGGATTCAGCAAGTGTGCTGTTAGTGTGCCTCCTGAGATTTATTAGTCCTACCTTAAACTGGTGACTGGGAGGCTTTTAAAAAAAAACAGTTCACCATTACGATTGTATAGGAAATATCCACGAAACGAAGATAAACTTTCAGGACAGTACAAACATTTTAAATGAGGTCACACTTCTTACCAGATGTCTCAAATCTCTATCCACACGGTATATGTACCTATTTCAAAATAATCACTACTGTAGTCCTTTGTCAAAAATAGATTGGCTGAGGTATTTACACAATAATAGTAAGATACCCTGAGACCACAGTGATAATTTGATATAAAGAAACTAGATAGCTTACTTAATTAAAAAGAGGCAGTTTTATATAACAAATTCATTAAATATTATTGAAAATGAGCAACATTCTTAATGGAAGGGACCCTGTGTCATTGGGAGTCACCAGATGGCATATGACAGGTAGTTTTACAGGCTCTTTTTAATAAAGTTTTAAAGATTTTAGAGAAATACTTGTTGCTAATTGTGATGTAATTCTTTGTGGAAGCTGAGCATTTCACCAGTAAAGCTTGGTCTTCAGCACACACAAAGTCAGTCTGTAATCATTCTGTCTGCAATATTGCAGAAATGATGAAAACCACTATTCACATTTCTTTAGCCAAAGCCCTACCTCTCTGAGAAATGAGAAAATAAACATTGCCAGGCAGACAACTCGTGTACCTAACAAATAAGTAGCACAAATACCATGTACTAGGTTAAAATTCTCTTGAAATCTCAAATGTGCTGTAAACAGCTTGCAATGATCACTTTTTCTGACTCTTGGAGTGGGGGGTGGGGGTAGGGGGGGAAATCAAGAAAGGAGAATGCACCAACTGCTAATCTTAAATCCCTTCTCACCACCACTACAAAATGTTCCCTCTGCGACCCCAAGCTTTTTACTATATGCACAGTGAGACAATCTCTGCTGTGTAAGTATTGCCCAGGGATTGTGGGATGAAGGACAATGAATTCAAATGTATGACTGTTCACTAAAACCAAGACAGATGGCAAGCCTACTGTCAAAGTGAAGTTTGGGAAGGCCTCACTTAAAAGTCAATCACAGCACACAGCTAAGCAAACTTCACACATCACAAAATAATACCCAGATTTTGGACCGGATCAAGGTAAAGCTTCCCTCCTTTCGTGATCATCAGCTCTTTTGACAAAATGACATGTCAGTTTCGCTTAAAAACAAAAATGCTTTCAAATGAATGCTTGTATGACAAAGTGGATTGTTAAACTGTCCTCCAAGTCATGCTGTTTGACCATTAATTATGTAAATATGGAAGAGAAACATTAAGATTCATGTTTCCCATTTTAACAAATGCTAGCCTGTCACAGATGTCAGTAATGTATGCCTGAAGACATCAGAGAGTAAACGCAGGAATACTGTAGCTCCAACAAAGGCCGTTTTTCCACAATATCCACAAACAATCCACATTTACATTACCTTGTTTGAGAGAGCCTGAATGTAGGCTTTTATCCTCTTTGTCTGCCACAGTTGCCTACAAGAAAAGGGACTTGAACCTCAGTAATCTCTATCACTCTTTGCTTACACAATATGCAGCTTGCTTTCTCTGCATGAATAACAATTTTTTCCACACTATTCTTCAAGCCAAATATTTTGCTCATTACAGGAAGTGGTATGTTGTGCACAGTCTGTTTATAAATATACTTCAGTGCAGCTGGTAGCCACATTAGTAAATCTGCATCTCAGTGTAACAAAAGAGACCAGAACAAACAGGTTGTGCATCAGAACTTTTTATTTAAACAATGAGGGTAATTAACCATTGGAACAATTTATCACAGAACTGGAAGGGACCTTGAGAGGTCATCTAGTCCAGTCCCCTGCAGTCAAGGCAGGACTAAGTATTATCTAGACCATCCCTGACAGGTGTTTGTCTAACCTGCTCTTAAAAATCCCCAATGGTGGAGATTCCACAACCTGCCTAGGCAATTTATTCCAGTGCTTAACCACTCTGACAGTTAAGAAGGTTTTCCTAAGGTCCAACCTAAACTGCCCTTGCTGCAATTTAAGCCCATTGCTTCTTGTCCTATCCTCAGAGGTTAAGAACAATTTTTTTCTCCCTCCTCCTTGTAACAACCTTTTATGTACTTGAAAACTGTTATGTCCCCCCTTAGGCTTGGTCTACACTACCCCCCCCAATTCGAACTAAGGTACGCAACTTCAGCTACGTGAATAACGTAGCTGAAGTCGAAGTACCTTAGTTCAAACTTACCTTGGTCCACACGCGGCAGGCAGGCTCCCCCGTCGACTCCGCGGTACTCCTCTCGGCGAGCTGGAGTACCGCAGTCGACGGCGAGCACTTCCGGGTTCGACTTATCGCGTCCAGACTAGACGCGATAAGTCGAACCCAGAACTTCGATTTCCAGCCGTCGAACTAGCTGGTAAGTGTAGCCAAGGCCTCAGGCTTGGTCTACACTACCCCCCTAATTCGAACTAAGGTACGCAATTTCAGCTACGTGAATAACGTAGCTGAAGTTCGAAGTACCTTAGTTCGAATTAGTTCGAACTTACCTTGGTCCACACGCGGCAGGCAGGCTCCCCCGTCGACTCCGCGGTACTCCTCTCGGCGAGCTGGAGTACCGCAGTCGACGGCGAGCACTTCCGGGTTCGACTTATCGCGTCCAGACTAGACGCGATAAGTCGAACCCAGAAGTTCGATTTCCAGCCGTCGAACTAGCGGGTAAGTGTAGCCAAGGCCTTAGTCTTCTCTTCTCTAGACTACACAAACCCAATTTATTTCCATCATCCCTCATAGGTCATGTTTTCTTGACCTTTAATCATTTTTGTTGCTCTTCTGTGGACTTTCTCCAATTTGTCCACATTTCCTGAAATGTGGTGCCAAGTACTGGACACAATACTCCAGTTCAGGCCTAATCATCATGGAGGAGAGTGGAAGAATTACTTCTCATGTCTTGCTTACAATACTCCTGCTAATACATCCCAGAATGATGTTTGCTTTTTTTGCAACAGCGTTACACTGTTGACTCATACTTAACTTGTGAGCACTATGACCCACAGATCTCTTTCTGCAGTATGCCTTCCTAGGCAGTCATTTCCCATTTTGTGTGTGTGCAACTGATTGTTCCTTCCTAAGGGCTGGTCCACACTAACCCCCCAGTTCAAACTAAGATACGCAACTTCAGCTACGTTATTCACGTAGCTGAAGTCGAAGTACCTTAGTTCGAAATATAAGGTACTTACTGCAGCTCCACACGCAGCCAGGCAGGCTCCCCCGTCAACTGCGCATACTCCTCTCGCAGAGCAGGAGTACCGGTGTCAACAGCGAGCACTTCCAGGATCAATTTATCGCGTCTAGACAAGACGCGATAAATCGATCCCAGAAGATTGATTGCTTACCGCCAAACCCAGAGGTAAGTATAGACATACCCTTAGTGGAATACTTGGCATTTTTCCTTATTGATTTTCATCCTATTTACTTCAGACCATTTCTCCAGATCATTTTGAATTTTAATCCTATCCTCCAAAGCACTTGCAACCCCTCCCAGTTTGGTATCATCCACAAACTTTATAAGTGTACTCTCTATGCCATTATCTAAATCATTGATGAAAATACTGAACAGAACCAGACCCATAACTGATCCCTGCAGGAGCCCACTCTTTATGCCCTTCCAGCATGACCATGAACCACTGATGATTAGTTTCTGGGAACAATTTTCCAATCAGTTATGCACCCACCTTATAGTAGCTCCATCTAGGTTGTATTTCCCTAGTTTGTTTATGAGACGATCATGCAAGACAGTATCAAATGCCTTACTAAAGTCAAGATATACCACATCTGGTGCTTCCCCACTATCCACAAGGCTTGTTACCCTGTCAAAGAAAGCTAGCGGGTTGGTTTGACACGATTTGTTCTTGAAAAATCCATGCTGTTACTTATCAACTCATTATCTTCTAGGTGTTTGCAAATTGATTTCTTAATTATTTGCTCCATTATCTTTCTGGGTACAGAAGTTAAGCTGACTGGTCTGTAATTCCCCAGGTTGTCCTTATTTCCCTTTTTATAAATGGGCACTATATTTGCCCTTTTTCAGTCTTCTGGAATGTCTCCTGTCTTCCATAACTTTTCAAAGATAATTGCTAATGGCTCAGATATCTCCTCAGTCAGCTCCTTGAGTATTCTAGGATGCATTTCATCAGGCCCTGGTGAGCTGAAGACATCTAACTTGTCTAAGTAATTTTTGACTTGTTCCTTCCCTATTTTAGACTCTGATCCTACCTCATTTTCACTGGCATTCACTATGTTAGATGTCCAGTAGCCACCAACCTTCTTGGTGAAAACCAAAACAAAGAAGTCATTAAGCACCTCTGCCATTTCCACATATTCTGTTATTGTCTTTCCCCCCTCATTGAGTAACAGGCTTACTCTGTTCTTGGTCTTCCCCTTGCTTCTAATTTATTTGTAGAATGTTTTCTTGTTACCCTTTATTTCCCTAGCTAGTTTGGTCTCATTTTGTGCCTTGGTCTTTCTAATTTTGTCCCTACACATTTGTTTTATTTGTTTATATTCATCCTTTATAATTTGACCAAGTTTCCACTTCTTGTAGGACTCTTTTTTGAGTTTTAGATCATTGAAGATCTCCTGGTTAAGCCAGGGTGGTCTCTTGACAACCAAGAGTTTACCAAGAATTGTGGTAGATTTGCCATCACAGGAAATGTTAAAATCAAGATTGAAAGTTATTCTAAAAGATATGCTCTCATTCAAACAAGAATTAATTCAGGGAAGTCCTATGGCCTGTGTTATATGTCACAGTAATCCATTCTGACTTTATAATCTACTAATGCAGCAGAAGATGTTCTGTGAGTGTCCCTACATAAGTCATTTCTTATTCACTAAACTCAAACAATATGGTGTGTTCCAGTGTTTAGAACACACGCCAGACCCAGGAGACCTGGCTCTGGCACTGACATGCTGTGTGCCAGCTTGGTTGGAGAAGTCACAACCTTTCTGTAAAATGGAAATTATTAATTATCTAATTTATAAACATGTTGTGACACTTAAAAAGGTAATGTTTGTAAAGTACATTGAGATCCTTAGGTGAAAGACAGTATACAAGTTCAACACAATAGCAGTAGTCAAGTCACCTTTCATCATTAATGGTCCTTGTAGCCTGAAACCCTGCTTTGGCTGGCATCACTGAAACCTGGCTGTATGATATTGTAGGCATACTATTGGCCTATCTTGTTCTCCTTCCTTCCCCTCCCTCCCTCCCAATACTCTGGTTCCATTGGGAGTGGGAGGTTTAGTGCTCTAAGTGCTGTGTAATAACTAGTCATCTGGTCAGCTGGAGAGGAGGGCTTGCCTGTCCTGAGGGGTATCCATGGAGAAAAATCAAGGTAGGTGAGAGGAGAATGTCCAGCATGAAAAAGGATGGGGCGGTCAGTAATGCTGTTGAAGAGTTTGTGGTAAGTATTATATATTGTAGTAACTAAGCACTAAGCCTGATCCAAGTCCCATTGAAGTCACTGAAAACCTTTGCTTTTATTTCAGTGGGCTTTGGGTCAGGCCCTCAGAGAGCAACAAGAAGGGCCTTCTCCAGGCTGGAGGGAAGAGGAGCATTGTATCTCATTTTCAAATAACTTTTTCATGGAAGAACCCCTAGAAAGCTTATAGATTTGAATCCTCAAGCATATTGAACTCCTCACCTTAGCATCTTATCTTTTTGCAGGAGAATTTAAAGTGAATAGAAAAGTTAAGTGCATTTGGGTGTTGGTGTAAGGGAATGGACAGCTGGGGCAACATGAAAACATAAAAGCACAACAGATCGACGAAATATTTGATCCAGCACCAGCCAAGAAGATCTAATGAAAACAAAAATGTGGAATGCTCCTTGGGGAATTACATAGGCTAAAAAATGTGTATTCTCAAAATAAAAGTGCTTCCAAAATAAAAGCCTACCATTCAAGAAAAGAACACCTGTATGCTCTGTCTCCCTTGCTTTCCAATTTTCTCCAAAATCAGTATCACAAGGTTAATATTAGTGTTAGTAAACCTTATAACAATCTGTTTGGATAAGCACCCAAGAAGTTCAGACAAACAACAATGTTCATTTGGAGATTCAAATTCCCAAACTCAAGTCTCCAAGGCATTCTATTCTACTCCATTCTATATATGTTCTTATACAGTGCTTATTGCCAGAGCACCTTCCAATAGTGCACAAAGCAATGTGACTAATATCTGTCACGTGTGTGTTTAACAATGAGGGAATGACATTATCGTCACCCCTCAGGTGCTTCACTATCCCCAATCACAACAAACTCTGAGATCTCTCTGCTGAACAATACTTTGGAAACTAAACAGTTATATTATTTTTTTCTTTAGCACCTTAATACCTGAACACCAAGAATCATACTGCAATCTTTACTATATTTAGAATATATTTCACAATGAAGTATTTATACCTTACTAATATAGAGAATTTTTTTATTATAATAAATGGCACATAGTTTTCTGAAAGTTGTGTTTACAACAGGCAGTCTGTGTCCTGGCACACACTACCACAAACAGGGAAAAGGAAAGAACATCTTAACATGATGAAGAAGGCTTTTTGTAAAGTTCTCTCTAAACTTTATTTCTTTATGTTCTCTTTTGGACTTTAGCCTGATTAAAGACAGCAGAATTTCGCCCATAAAAATAGTACAATTGCTATGCTGGATCAGACATTTTGTCTACATTGTCCAATATCTTATTGTTCTATATAGCATTCCATGCATCATTTGGAACTGAACTAGAGTCTCAAACACAAGTTGCAGGTAAAAAATAAAACTATTTTTTCGAAGTGAAAGACAATATTGTTCCTGACATTCCATATTTTTAAATTAGACTGTTAAGAAGACTATTCATGCCTTGTAATCCCACAGAGAACACTAATATACACAGCAATATCAATATCTGCTGATTCAAGGGAAGATTAAAAAAACAACAATAGCAACAAGAAAACTGACACTCATAATGAATGTAGCAGTATTCCACAATACAGTAGCTGAGGGAATAATTCTTTCCTAACACTTAGGTTCTATCATTTTACAATCTAAAGCATGAGACAATTCATTTTATACCTTTGGTCTTATCTTGAATAGCTAATATTATTAATGGCCATAAAGTTAACTAGGTATTTTTTATAATTCAGCTATAGTACTTCTGAGGCAATTAATCCTTACATTTGAGTATGTACTGTGTGTTCCTTTTGATAGATTAATTTTTTCCACCCTTTACTGTTAAATTTGTAGCTCTTTCCTCCTCCTCCACCCCCATATAAAACAGTACCTTACATTTATATAGTGCCTTTTATCCTGAAGGATACCAAAATACTTTTCCTGTGCTTAAATGCACCCACCACATGAGTAGTCCTACTGTAGTTATAGGAGTCAATGGGAGTACTGTGCATGTACGGAATACAGGATTATGCCTAAATGTGTTTGCAATTGGTACAGTAAACAATGCATGTCTTAAGTGGTTAATACTTTTCACAGTGTAAGAGCATATTTTCTTAATCATTTTCTAAGGGCTTAAGAAGAGAGATTAAGGGTATGTCTTTTCTTTCAGAAAAAGACCCACAGCAGTGAGTCTCAGTGACTGGGTCAACTCATTTGGGCTCGCATTACGGGGCTAAAAATAGCAGCATATACATTCAGGCTCAGGCTTTAGCTGGGTTATGAAACATGGTGAGCAGGGTGGGTCTCAGAACCCAGGTTTCAGCATGAGCCCAAACATCTACACTGTTATTTTTAGCCCTATAGTGCTGCCTAAGTCAATTGACCCACCCAGGCTTTGATACTCACAGCTGGTAGACATACCCTGATTGTGATATGGATCCCTGTGTTAAGGATTTCTGCAGTATGAGTGCCAGATACCATAAGGGTTCTTCTAGCAAAAACACATCGTATGTAATGTAATAATACTTAATCTGATTACTTAACCCACAAATACCCCTCTCCTGTGTACCAAAAGAATGTATGGCCTTATTTTCAGAGATACAAGCAATTGCAACTCTTACTGAAGTAATGAGAACAGTGGGTGCTCTATACCAGTGTTTCTCAACTTTTTTTGATACCAGGGACTGGCTTGCTGCCGCCTTAAACTGCGTCAGGGAGATCTCAGAGGCTGGCCACTGAGAAACACTGCTCTATACCACTGAAAGTTTAAACAATACAGTGTTCCGATGGGCAAGAAAAATAAAATTAGTTTTGAGTGCCATTTAGTTGCCCTCCTGTAACCTCTGCAATATATTTTCATATATGTAATACATATTCACTCATTAATGAAGAATTCATCGGAGAATCACAGAATCTTCAAAACAGTACACATTTTAAATCTCCCCGCCCCTGTGCATCCTTTATTCATAATGCAGCAGATAGTTTTTAGTCCACCTAGCTTTATGTGATTTCCATTCCTATTTAAAATAATTGAGAGAAATATTGCCAAATGGTATATATTAAACTTTAAATATTTTATTTGCAACTTTCTTTTCATCTCCTAACTGTATATTTCTATCAAACGAAGTAATAAAGTTTGGCAGATCTGTTCTCTAGTGGGTATTGGATCGCATCCATAAAGTCAATGGGAGGCTTTCCATTGACTTATATATAAGCCCATATTGCTTGTTGCTCTTAGTTTTATTACTCTGTTTATTTTACCTGGATAGGAGGACAGATAAAATTACAATCATTCTTCTGTCTGTTTTTAGGGGCAAGGAGGTAGGAATTTTTCAAAACTTCTATTGACTTCCATAGAGATTTCTTTTCAGTAAGGTACAGGATTTGAGCAATACAATGGAATTTTGGCTTTACTGAAGTCAATGAATTTTTTTTGCCATTGACTTCAGTGTGGCCAGAATTTCACCCGTAGTATTTTGGGTCATTATTGTACAATGCTACAGTAAGTAACGGAAATTTGTTGGTCAAAACAGCAAACACATGTGGTCTTCTATGTATGTAAAGGAAACCTAAATATATTTTTGGCTGAATATAATTATCTCTTGTAGGGAAAATGGACAATCCAATTCTTTACACCATGCTGACATTCAGATCAATATTTATCTCCCGTTTGTTTCTGCTAATTGTGACAATGAAAAACACCCATGCTGGCAAATTCACACAAAGAATGTTCCTCTTTATTAAAAGTGAATTGTCTCTTTTACACTATACACATTTTAAATGCATCTCAGTCATGACTGGTCAATGCCTGCCACTTATTTCATTACACCCAAACTAGACTGGCGACATGATCTCTTGGAGTAATATCTCTTCAGTGTTTTCTGTGCATTACCATGCTTGTATTAAGGGGCCACCTTTTTAGGGCTTTTGTTATTTTTTAAAATCCTTTTGGGGACAGGAATTAGGGAACAACATTTTTAATTTATGGAAGGCAGTTGATCAGTCTATATCAATGAACAGGAGAGATATTTTCCTCCATCTTGTTGTATCAAAGGATATAAAAATATGCATCCTAAATAAATAATAGCTTTGATGTCCAATAAAGTTCCCAAGGTTTTTTTTTTTTTGGAGGTGTCAGTGAACAATCAGCTAACTATTAAATATAACTCCCTAATGCCTTTAATTATTAACAGTGAGAGCTGCAACCTAAAAGCTGGATCGATAGTCTGCCATTATTAATAGCCTATGTACTGCAGTTAATTTCTAAAAAGAGCTGCAACTCAAACAGAAGTCCAATTCATGGTGAGAAGCAAATGAGTCATCTTTACTATCTAAGCAGAAAGCTAATGATTTATCTTTGACATCAATTCACCATAACTTATTAGTTGTTTACAAAGAATTGAGTGTCAAGTATCAATAAAACACATAAAAGACATGACTAGTATAGAAAAGTGGGGGAAGCAGGGTAGAAATTAGGAGACCAGTCATGTAGTCTTTAATTTGCTAATGGTGGGATGTGAATAGCTGAGTCCTTATTAAGCAATCATCTTTTTCACATTGTCCTTTTCTATTCCAAGTCATGTCAGAATATGTGTACAAAGTGTGTGAACGGCATCTCATTTACAGGAAAAGTGAAATGCCTCACACACAATTAATTTACTGCCCTTTCAGCGAAGTTAACTTATGGTGAGGCAATAACTCTACTACTGGATAGATTAACTACAATGACTATTAGCATAACGAGTCTCAACATTAGCTAAGTCAGTCATTAACTAAGTTGTACATTTATAGAAGTGGCCAGAAATCTGCATATCTTCTGTTAAAGACCATTCACATAGCAAACAAGAGAAAAAACAAATCAACCTCCCTTTTCTAAGTGATATGGCTAGAGGATACACTAATTGTCTTGGTGGGAAGAGATTGCTGTTTTTGTGAGTCTGTGGTTGTAGCTGCAGCTCTACTATGTGTGTTGGGAATTATAACTATGGTGGTAACAGCTCTTTTCTCAGTGTAGTAGGTCACATCTTCAGAAGAAATAGAAAAATACCCAGATAGCAGATTTCCATTGCTGCTGCACTAGCTGGACCAGTCTGGCAGTGTGTTGATAGTGCAGCATTAATGTTGGAGACAAGGACAGAGTACATACTTTTCCTCTAAACAATCAACACAAAAAGTCTTCCTGGGCAGCATGACTGAGTCACTCAGAGAGAAGAAAAGACGACAGCAAGAGAGATTGAAAACAAAAAATAGAATCATCATGTTTTAAGTATTCCATCTCTCAGCTCTGGAATGTGAAGTATTTGTATGTGCATCAAGTCGCTTCACAGTTTAAGTGGTTACTACACATGGATGCATTGTTATCTTTACCTGCTGTACTCTCAGAATGCACTAATACTTTCTCCACCAGTGTTTCCAATCGTTTCTTCTGTGTAAAATAAAGAATCCTTTTCAAACAAACAACTTTAAGGGGGTGGGGGGCAGACGAGAGAGAATATGCCAAAATATTAAGAAGAAACATGTAATTTTTGCTTTATTAGGCAGATTTTTCTTCAGACTCTCAGCTACCTACTTTCTTGCAACCATACCACCTTGTGCTTTCATCTCATCAGTTCTTACAATATAAGCAGTTAGGCTTTGTCAGCCTTTGGATGAGAGATCACAAAGGAAGGAAAACTAGGTGCTTTAAGAAGTGGTGTTAGGTTGTTCAGCAGATGGTACTCTTTCCTCGAGTTATTATTTAAATCAATGCTCCTAGTCTGGTGTCTGAAGCATTTGTATTGCATCTAATGCCAGCTTTAAGAGGAGTGGCACAAGAGCAAATGTGCACTTTGCTTATATGCTTTAAAATGCCCATGTTTAGTATATTTTTTCAAATAGGTTTGAAATAGTTTATTTTTTCAAAATTTTTCAAATTTTTAGGTGAAAAATGGTCTCACCTTGGGACCCATGCCCTTGGAGAGATAGAATGATTCAAGTGCTCTGCCAGCAAAGACGCTTTCTTTGCTTTATTGTTTATGATTATCAAATCGGCTGAAAAGATATAAAGTAGTCAAATTAGAGCTCAACTAGGAAGTAATCATGTTTTATAATCTCCATGGATTGACTAATCACTGGATAAATATTCATGCACATAAACTACATGATCAACAAAAGTTAAATCTAGAGACATTTAGAGTGTAGTTTTTTCCTGTTTTCAGTTTATTTTGGGCAAACATCAAAAACTTTAGCTTTGTTGTTAACCTAAACTTCAGTAATTGTGACAGCAAATTTAACTCTTTGACAGATCAGCTCCAATTAAACATTCTAATAAGAAATTGGACCTACATCACCTATTTTCATCTATACCGTATTTTCCGGCGTATAAGACGACTGGGCGTATAAGACGACCCCCAACTTTTCCAGTTAAAATATAGAGTTTGGGATATACTCGCCGTATAAGACTACCCCTCTTCCAACGCACACCAAAAAAAATTAAAAAAACATCAGATTTGATTTCAATATGGTAATTTTAATTCAAATGCTTATGACATGCAGGTACTTAGCAGGAAAACTGTCACTTATAAACATAAGGCTGTTTGTCATCAAACATGTAAACATAAAACAGTGCAAGTGGATTAAACTTTTCCTAATTCACTCTAAAGCTGAAAGGAAGGATAAGACAATAAACCCATGGGAGCTGCCATGCTGTTTGTTTTCTAAGCTGTCAACCAAACTGGAACTGATGATGATAGGAGGAAGATAACAAACAAGAGAGAGAGAGCAAGTGCCGGGCAAGTCCCTGGCGAGTTAGCAACGCCCATCATAACTGCAAACTACGGTATTTTTACAGGTTTTGCTGGCGTGACAGTTTTCCTTTAAAAGCCTTCAAAATCCTCCTGTTCGTCATCTGATATCATAAGTACATCAATGACATCTTGTGATACATTTGTAAGGCAGTCATCGTATGGATCGAATTCCGTATCAGATGGTGTGGTCTCAGCTTCGGCTTCCTCTTCATCTTGCCACAAGTAGTCGTCCTCCATACCATCTAATGAATTTGATATGCCACACTTCTTGAAAGACTTGATTACTGTTTCTGCATCAATATCATTCCAGGCTTTTATGACAAACTTGCACAAAACATCCAACTGTGGAGCACGCATGTTTCCTCCTTTTGTGAATGACTTTTCGCCGCTAACCATCCATTCATTCCACTGTTCTTGAATGCGATCTTTAAATGGCTTGTTTAGGCACACATCCAGTGGCTGTACCAACGATGTCAATCCTGCAGGAATAACTGCCGCATCTGTGTTTAGTCTTGCAAGCATTTGCTTGGTGCTGGGAGTTAAATGAGCCCTGAACATATCCCACACCAGTAGACTACATTTTTGAATAAGTCCACCTGGTCGCCTGCTCCATACATTATCAAGCCATAGCTTTACCCCTTCTTCATCCATCCAGCCTTTTTCATTCACATGTACAAAACAACCAACAGGGAACTTGAATTTCGGCATTGTTTTTCTTTTAAAAATAATCATTGGTCTCAGTTTGGCGCCATCAGCTGTGCATCCTAGTACCACTGTAAAACTGGACTTCTCATGTCCTGTTGTTTTAATTAAAATTGTTTTTTCACCTTTTTGATGGACAGTTTTATTTCCAACCATATCAAAATTCATTGGAGTTTCATCCATATTTCCAATACTACTTAACGCATAGCCATGTTTAGTGCGCTGTTGTATTACGTATCGATGGAAACTATTTACTTTGCTATCAAGATCTGCAGGTAATTTTGGGGCAATTTTCATCTTTTGCCTCAGTACCATATTATGCCTTCCCATGAATCTAGTACACCAGGATACAGTGGCCTTAAATCTGTTGCTGTGATCTGGGTTAGATTTGGCCCACTGAAGTGCAAACAAATGTATTTTATTTCGTGTCACTACATAACCGTTTTGGCGATGCTCATTCACCATGTCTGCTACATGTTTTTCGAGTTCTGGCCAATGTGGAGTGCCTCTTCTTAATGCACACTTACCCCTTGGCATACTCTTTAATGCTTTTTCATTTGCTTTCCAGTCCCGAACCATCTTTTCTGTTACTCCATATTGTCTTGCAGCAGCGCAGTTATTATGTTCCATGGCAAAGTTTACAACTTTAAGTTTGAAACTGGCTTCATATTTCTTTCTTCTTGCTGGTGGAGCCATGATGGGGTTTTGACTGTTGGACATTTGTATACTGTACTGTATGCACTGGTGCTATACTGTATGAACAGGTACAGATACTGGTGCTGTACTGTATGTGGTACCCAGTATACAACAACCAGCCAATCACGGCAAGCGATGTACCTTACCGGCGATTGGCTGGTTGTTGTATACAAAGCCTGCTTGGATTGGTCAGCTCTCCCTGCCTGCCCAGCCCTCCCTGTCTCCAAGACTATCAGAGCAGTAGCGCAAACACGCTTCTTTCACCCGTCTGGCCCGCCCTTGTATCCTATTACCTCCTTCTCTGCCTCTCAGATCTCGCACATGCGCGCCTGCGCCGCTTCACTGCAGTCCTCAGGAGCGAGATCTGAGAGGCAGAGAAGGAGGTACGGTAATAGGATACAAGGGCGGGCCAGACAGGTGAAAGAGGCGTTTTTCTGGGCACAGCACCGCTCTATCTCTTTTTTCCATACCCCGGGCGTCCCGGACGCCTGCAGTTTGCTCCGCCCTTCACTTACACCTTCCCGGTGAGGCGCCCCCTCACCTCGTCATCGGGCGGGGATGTGGCCGCGGCCGTTTTTGAGCTCCCCCCACCATATGCGGCAACCGCAGATTCTCCACTCCGGCTCGGAAGTTTCAGCACCCGCCCTATAAGACGACACCCGGCGTATAAGATGACCCCCGACTTTTGAGAAGATTTTCCTGGGTTAAAAAGTAGTCTTATACGCCAGAAAATACAGTATATATATAGCTTCACACCAGCTGAAGATCAGGGCCATAGAACTGAACTCTTACTTGAAAAAGAATTAGCTTCAAGATCTCTGCCTGAAAACTGTTAATTCAGAATCTGCCTTCAGTAAATCAAATTGTAGATTGTGTCAGCTGTGGAGAAGCAGATACTCTAGGCCTGATTTCAGATCAGAACTAACTTCAAGTGAGATGGAGAGCTTGGGGACAGTACATGTCAGCCCAAAGGTGAATGTTGCAGCAAGTGATAAGCAGGAGTTAGAATAGAAGGTATAATGACATCTTATCTGTGGTAATTACTAACATTCATGATATAATTGAATGGTAACTAATTAGATATTTTTAAATGCTCTATTTAGAAAAGAGATTTTGCATTCACAGCATCCTACTACTCCTGCACAGTACTTTAGTTGTGATGCATAACTGTACAAACCCAGTACAAAGCACTTGAAAAATAGTAATGCACTAAATTGCCCTTATTGCAGCATTCAAAGTAGTCTACAGAGAAGAGATAGATGGACCTGAAATGGAAACCTGAAGCAAACACCCTTGAAGTGTGGTGGTGTTGTAGGGGGTTCTGAAATCTGGAAATGAAATTCAATCCAAATGATACAAATATGGTCTATTTCAATGAAGGACTGAACCAGCACCTGGAATAATTAAAAGACAAACAAACCTGGAAGTGGGGACGTAAAGGGTAGATTTCAGACCCTGATCCATATTTTGCAGATCAAGCCCATCTATCATTTAGAGTTTAAACATACCAACCAATAGATAATTGGCAGTTAATCTTTTCTGCTCCCACAGCATAATGGAACATTTATGTAGTAACCTTCAATTATGCAATATTAATCAAAACCATTTTACGCTTCCTGCAGAAAACTAAAAGCATTTTAGCTACCTTTGGACCTAATGGTAATTCTTATTGCCATTTGGAGAAACCAGCTGAAGCTACAGTACCATTAAGTGCCTTATTTCACAGACAAGTGATTGTCCTAGGCAATTAAGCACCTGCATTACAGACCCTGTTGAGAGTCACTTCATTGCCAAATGCATCTTTCACTGAGCAAACAACATGGTGAGAAATGAAAAACAGAAGACTTTTTCTGCTTGGAAACTGTTTCCATTCCAGTATTTTGTTCTTAATGACCTTTGATTTCACAACAGATTTTCACTTCTTACTACCGAGAATGAAGTATTGACAGCTGTCTCACAAAACCAGTTCTCTTTTCTATACACTGGTACAAATTACTTTTGATTTTTTTAATCTACAGTAGAGTTGACCACAATTCAGTTAAAAATGCACTATGATGGGAAAGAGAAGGGTTGGGAGATATAAAGGTAACACCAGACATGAAATCAGGCAGATAGCATCCCAGAATACTTTTTCATGGGTAGAAAGTTTACTCACAGGAGTTTTCTACACAAAATGCATAAACCTCATAGAATAATTGCTCAGGAGTTCCAGAGACTAGCAATGTAAAGACTATCTAGTGCTATAGGCACCTCCTCAGTCACAGAGCTGCTAGCCATATGATCATGAGTCCTTCTGTCCTTAAACATTAATGACCAGGGGATTAACTATTTCTAGACTGTGGTATGGTAGGGCAGGAGGAGGATACATCTCTGAAGAATTAGGGAGAAGCAAGGGCCCTGTCTGGAACTCTGGAAGACTACATGAGAGTGTATGGGAGAGGGTTGGTAAGTGGCCATCCAGTACTTAGTGCTACCTTGGCACTTTGCAGGGGATCTCAGTTAAGTTGTGGTGTCCCAAGAATAGACCAGAGAACTAATTTTAACTTAAAGCCCCAACTCAGTCTCTGAGTCTCCCTTTCTCTATGGGGGCAGTCAACCTTTTCCCTAGTGCAGCTTACTTCCCTCTCCACACTGGCTCTGTCTTCTCCAACATTCTGGTCAACACAGCTGCCAGCTCCTCACCTGTGCCCACTGTTCTGTAGAGGCTCCATTCTCCCTGCAATGCCATGACCTGTCATGTGTGTAATCTGACAAGGTGAGCAAAGGGTCCTCCTTACACTCCCTCACTCTTGAGTACAGGTACATAGGTTAGCTCCTGTTGGAGTCTTCTTCCATTATACATTTAGAATGCAAAATATATGTAGTAAGCCTCCTTATGGAAACTGGTGGATAAAATGTTCGTACATGCATGTAGAAGGGTAGACTCTGGCCAGATTATGATTAATCTCCACCTCTTCTGGAGCAAACAAAAAGTACAACTAAAGTCCAAAAAATATCCCAACAGCCTCTTGGCTATTCTTCAGCCCAGCCTTAAAGCTCCAATTTCAGCCCCTGGGCTCAGCAGTCCTTACACTGGATTTGCACACACCTTCCCTGGGTCTGGTTGTGGAACCCAGGCCCACTTTCTACACTGGATTCTGGCCCTGGGACCCTATATTAAGGTAGCTAGATCTCTAAGTCCCTTATGCTGCTTCTCTGGCTTAACAAAGTTTCCAGGCCTCTGGTTTCTCCCTTAGGTTCTCCCACTTCCTTCTCTCTCTTCTGGGATGCTGATTGTTCAGGACTTCCTCTCTGTGTCTGTGTCTTACCCCCTTTCCAAGGCCTAACATAGGGATTAATTCCATCCCTGTGGCCTTCATCCATCTGCTTTTCCAGAGAGCAGGAACTCCCTCTTCTCCTGGGTTTCTGTATCCACCCTGCAGCTCCCACTTCTTTCACAAAGACAACCAAGCTCCCCCAGCTGGGCCTAACAAAAAATTAAGTTTGACACACCCTCTAGGTGCAGCAAGGTAGGCTAACTGTGCACTCAGACTCTTGTTAACCCCCCTTTGTTCACCTGTATGGGAGGTAGATTCTCCATCAGTGTGAAAATATGGAATTGTGAGTTAAAATTATTTTGGCCAAATCTTTTTAAAATGTAAATGAGACCTATTATAAATTAGATTCTGATAGAGGTTAATCATGTGCAAATTTTTAATTTCTAGGTGAGCAGGTGCAGGAAAGCAACAAAAATCATTAATAAACAACTGCTCCCTTACTAAGATTGTAAATATCTGACTTAGAGCAAACTTTTACAGCCATCTTATTACCACTTCCACTCCTACCAAGATAGGGTGCCACAATGAGCAAGATGACAGAGCTTTAATTAGGATTCCGACCTTCCATGCCTGAACTCAGGCAAAATTCCCCTTGATTTTCATGACTTATCTGGAGTTTTGCCTAAGTTGTGTAGGACTCAGTTCTGGGTCTATGCACACAAATCCGTCTCCCAGTTCAGGAAAGCACTTAAGGACATGCTTTAGTCCCATTGACTTCACAACACATACTACATGGATGGAACATTTTTTAAATTAGCGAAGGTCCTTAGTCATGAAGTTCACATCCAGAATCAGAGCCATATGAAAATATTTCTAAAATTGGGAGACTTGGCTAACATGAGTCCAATAAAGAGGTGTGAGTGGTGAACTTTGGATTTGAACCTGCAATTGTTGAGCATTCAGGGAAGTTTCAGATCTGATGTAAGGTTCAATCCCATCTCTAGATAAAGTGTCTCTAAAATTTCCTTTTCTGGGCTCAGCAAACAAAAATACATTTAGATGATGTTCCATTTCATTTTGTTTTTACTCTTTTTAAACTCGGGGTTATAAATTAGTTTAAAAAATAGTTTAACAACATGGAAGACTACTTCCCTAATTATAATGACCTTTCCTATTATTTCAGAAAAAATCATGTTAAATAAATTTCATGTGATTTGCTTCATTATCTTTTCATTTAAATCATCTTCAATGAGACACCACTTAATTAGGTTTGTTGTGCAGGTACTGACAGTTACACTTCTGTATTCATTGCATGCACTTTCATTTGACTAACATAATAAATCTTATTCATGCCAATGGCACCATCTATTACAAAAAAATAATAAAGCATCATCCAGTTAAATTCAGCTTTCAGAATGTTATAAGGGATTTTTGTTTCATATGATTATAAAACCCTTTATTGACAAACATTTTGGGTTGTTCGGCCATCCCAGTCATAAACAAAGATTTACTTCTCAGCATATGTTATAAATGCTACCTGCCAGGAATTTATATTGTCATCTTTTTAGGTCATAAATACAATTTGGCTTTGTTACAGCTGCCTTTTTCTGTTATGAGGTTTAACGCCATGAGAAAGAACAAAAATGACTAAATATTTTTTACACACAAAATATTGTGCAATAGGATACAACCCTAATCTGACTGGTTGTGAGGGGTAAAAGTATGTAGCCCTCCAGAAGTTGCTAAATTTGTATGTCTGGGCATAACACCAATATTGTCAAAATACATAATCACATATCCAAAAGCAGAAGAGAATTTAAGAAATAATTTTGTCAATGATTCTTAAGGGGACCACTACAATGACATCTCATCTTCGTTACTCTTTTCACAGCTTCTTAGAGATTAATTTTGAAAGTGCTTACCTTTACATATGCATCTACTGTAAATTCACTTAAGTATGAAGGTTAGCATCAGTCACTAACAATCAATATCAATTTAGCTACAACGATGTTAATTAGAGATGGAGGAGACCTGTGGGCTGAGAGGCAATCTATATTACTGGATCAAGGAAAATCTGAACCTCAGGTTCTGTCACAGATAGGGAAAGTACAGAAGGTTAACCACTGAATTTGTCTAATCTATATCATTATCATCATCCATGCATAGTCTACTAAGGACTGTTGTACCAGTCAAAGTAATCACAGTTGATGGTGTTGCACCAGGCATCATGTAGTGAAGTTTCCAGATCCATTTCACTCCTGCAAATCCACAAAGCTCTTGGGTGGCCCTGTAGGCAATGCAAGGTAGGGTCAGGATGTGCCAAAGGAGACTTTGAGAGCTTGATGTGCTGGGATGTTTTTGTCCACCCTTATGATATAGCCAAAGAGTATACAGTGCCACTTTTCTATATGCTTGACTGGAGGAAGGCCAGATCTCTGCGAGATTATGATGTTCTGCACAAAATCAAACCACTTTATACTCAGCATTGGCATGGATAGTGCATATAGAATGCCTTTAGCCCTCCAATGCTGACTGTAAGATGGTCCAGGTTTCTGACATGTAAAGCCATACAGCTAGTACACAGGTTTGACAGGTCCTGAACTTTGCCTTAACTCAAAGACTTTTTTGCATCCATTAGCAAGACATGAAATTCATGCAGGAGGCAGCAAGACCTGTTTGTTGAAGAACATCTGGTTTGCTGTGACAGTCTGAACTCTGGATGCAGCCTAGGTAGATGAACTTGTCAACATTGACTTCACCTGCACCGGGATTCTGGTGGCCCAGTTGGAACTTAGTCTAATCTATAGCATTTGTTCAAATCAGTGGATGGCATCATGTTGATGGATATCACTGAAAGAAACATTCATGAGTTATATTGTGTGTCAGCTAATTCTGATTGGTGCTTCATTTTAGAGTAGTGCAATAGCATAAGGGATGAAAAGTCGCTGTATTGGGGGAAGGCTCCCAAGCAGTACATGTTGCAACTAAAACTGGAACTATACTTAACATTGCGATAGACTAGGGGATAATTAGACCATTGCGACTAACATATGCATATGTCAAGTATCAGGGGGTAGCCGTGTTAGTCTGTATCTACAAAAACAACAAGGAGTCTGGTGGCACCTTAAAGACTAACAAATTAATTTGGGCATAAGCTTTCGTGAGTAAAAACCTCACTTCTTCGGATGCATCCGAAGAAGTGAGGTTTTTACTCACGAAAGCTTATGCCCAAATTAATTTGTTAGTCTTTAAGGTGCCACCAGACTCCTTGTTGTTTTTGTAGATACAGACTAACACGGCTACCCCCTGATACTTGACATATGCATATGTTAGTCGCAATGGTCTAATTATCCCCTAGTCTATCGCAATGTTAAGTATAGTTCCAGTTTTAGTTGCAACATGTACTGCTTGGGAGCCTTCCCCCAATACAGCGACTTTTCATCCCTTATGCTATTGCACTACTCTAAAATGAAGCACCAATCAGAATTAGCTGACACACAATATAACTCATGAATGTTTCTTTCAGTGATATCCATCAACATGATGCCATCCACTGATTTGAACAAATGCTATAGATTAGACTAAGTTCCAACTGGGNTCAGGGGGTAGCCATGTTATTCTTCGGATGCATCCGAAGAAGTGAGGTTTTTACTCACGAAAGCTTATGCCCAAATAAATCTGTTAGTCTTTAAGGTCCCACCAGACTCCTTGTTGAATATGCATATGGTAAACACAGAGAAAATCTCATATTTTCAAAGTTCCATAATGTAGAAAGGAAGGCCATGTGGTTAAGGCATTGGATTGGGACACAGTGCCCTGAATTCAGTTCCCAGCCATGCCACATAATTCCCTGTGTGAGCGTGGGTTAAATCATTTCGTTTGTGTCCCTCATTTCCTAATCTCTTCCCTACCCCATAGGAGTTGAGTGTGTAAATTCATTAAAGTTTTGAGGTACTTAAATACTATGGAGATAAGGGTCACACAAAAAAATAGGACAAATTAATATTAGTCCTTGCTACATGAAAAATATTTTAATGTACTTTAATTACATATCCACCACATGCTAAACATTTCTATATACTACCTCCACCAGTTCCCTAACTCTGTGGCCTATATAACTTATACAACTCAATTTTGTGGGACTAGCAGTCACAAGATCATGTCCCTACATGCCAACATTACGCAACTGGTTTGAAGGCAATTTTAAAAGAGGGAGCAGATTGGAAGAAGAGAGTTTTAGATTGTTAGGGCAGCATAAACAGAAGAGCAAAGCCAGCAACATCTAAGTGTAGGAAGTCACAGAAACAAGAACAGAAAAGACGACATGTCTGGCAGACTAGAATGAGAAGGCAGTTGAGTATGTGAATGAGGTCACAGAAAGGGAGGAGGTTTGAACATTGGCCTGCTAAACCCAGGGCTGTGAGCTCAACCCTTAAGGGGGGCCACTTAGGGATCTGGGGCAAAAATCAGTACTTGGTCCTGCTAGTGAAGGCAGGGAGCTTGACTCAATGACTTTTCAGGGTCCCTTCCAGCTCTATGAGATAGGTATATCTCCAACGGTAAAGTTTTGATTAGGTATGTCAGCATTTCAATTTTTCTTTTTATTACATCTAAATATGCAAGAATCAATAAAGCAAACATTCACTGGTTCATACTAGGGAAATGCATTTAAAATATAAAATACAATATTTCAAAACATATTCTTAATTTTAGTACTATTGGGTATTTTGTACAGCTAATGATGTGGATCAGTGGTGAGGGAACTACCATATCACAATGCACAGAAAAGAATCCATTGTAAGCACAAGCAGAACTAATCCTTTCATTTTATTCCCACTTGCTCAGGTCACTAGCAAGTTATTTCTATGCATATATATTTAACGTTTCAGACAAAAATATTTTATTGCATAACTAAATCCTGTATCACACTACATACCCAAAGAGACAGAGTTGTGTGTGCAGCCTTGAATTTGGTATCTCCTGACTTTTGAATGCTTAATTAGGCATCAGTGTCAGCTTAACAGTTGTTTTTTTTTAAGATTGGTATATCTCTTCCCTCCCCATCCCATTAGAAGTTGTATTTCTACCTATGCTTCTTTTGCAGCCTCTTTGAATTCATATTTCACTTTATGTCCTAAGCACAAGCAACAGTGGATATAGGGTTTAGCAAATAAGGTTCAGGGGCAGGATCAGAATAAGAGTGAGAGATTTATATTTTGAATTTTATAAAAAAAGAGTCAATGTCATGATGTCTAATGCTGTGAGTAAGCAGATTCCAAGATGTTGCTGTTTGATGTTAACAAGCAACTTATCTATACCTTTCTGCAGGAATTTCCAAAGACGAACAATGTATTCTAGGACTTGTATTTTTGGCCTGTGTATTTTACTGTGAGTTGCGTGAAGATAAATAACGTATGTGTTGTTTTAAAAAAAACAAAACAAAAAACCACACCCAACTGTTTTTGTTATATTTTATAGCCAGAAATAAAATGACTAGTGTTGGCATTTTCTTTTGTCTTTATCTAGCTGTTAATCCAACTATTATTTTCCTGCCTGGTACATCTCAGGTCAATACATCTGGAGATTCAATAGAGATTTTGGGTAATCTCAGAATTTTCTACATGGTCAGCACCAGTAGCAGAACTCTAATGTATGTTTCCCTTTTCCTAATTTCCTCTGCTGGAAGTTACACTTGAAACAATCATAATTTTTGCATAAGTAGGACAGTCTGCATTATCTGGGAACACCACAAGCTATTTAGTGGTTTCAATGAAAAAAAAAAAAACTAATACAAAGGCATGAGCAGGAGAGAGAGAGAGGTTTTAATATTATTGCCTCACTGAGTGAATCCTTTACAGGAATGAAACTCATATGAGAGTAAAGCCTTGAAAAGCTGAGTAAACCAAAAATCAGAGAGTACAACCGAGTTCAACCTTCCGGTAAGAGGTGTGAAATAGAGAGGATCAAATTCTAATGCAAAACATGTACACGCTAAATTGCGGTCATAGGGGTAACTCCAGCAAAGGAGGGGAAAAGAGCACTGCTGTTACTTAATGGATAATCTTTGGAATTGCCATGAAAATAAGAAACTGTAATTTTATCTTTGAATGGTTTTGACTAAAGCTAGTTACTATAAGACCAGATAAAAACAATTGTAATAGGTATGCTATTTATAGAGAAATTTATAGTTAAAGTATAAATATTCCTATTATTCCATTTGTACTGAAGAATTAAAACAGTATTAAGTCTGATTTGTATTATATTTTTTCATGTAGATACAGTAGGTATTCGATGCATGAACATTTTGATTGAACTGTATAGCCCACCAATTCAATGTTCTTATATTTCTCAATACGTTTCTATTAAATAAAGTGAACCACAAGGGGAAATTCTAATTTTATACTAGTAAAATTGTGTAGTGTGACAAAGTTCCTCCTCTATCTTAGTGGGTCCTGCACTTATTGGTAGATTTTCTTGCCTCAGAGATTCACCATGTGGATTGGGGAACAGCCCAGAGACCTTCCCCTCTGGAAGAACCCACAGTCCAGGTCAATTGGGAGGTTTGGGGGGAACCCGGGCCCACCCTCTACTCCGGGTTCCAGCCCATGGCCCTGTAGACTGCAGCTGTCTATAGTGCCTCCTGTAACAGCTGCATGACAGCTACAACTCCCTGGGCTTCTTCCCCATGGCCTCCTCCAAACATCTTCCTTATTCTCACCACAGGACCTTCCCCCTGGTGTCTGATAATGCTTATACTCCTCATTCCTCCAGCGACACACCCTCTCACTCTCAGCTTTTTGCACCTCTTGCTCCCAGATCCTCACACTCACACCACAAACTGAAGTGAGCTACTTTTAAAACCCAGGTGCCCTGATTAGTCTGCCTTAATTGATTCTAGCAACTTCTTCTTAATTGGCTCCAGGTGTCCTAATTAGCCTGCCTGCCTTAACTGGTTCTAGCAGGTTCCTGATTACTCTAGTGTAGCCCCTGCTCTGGTCACTCAGGGAACAGGAACCTGTTCAGCCAGTGACCAGTGTGTTTGCCTTCGAACAGACTCCTGTACCCCACTGGCCTGGAGGGAGGTAGGTAGAGAGCTACTCCTCCTGTTACTAGGCCCTGGGTTTTCCCTACAACTGCTATCTGTTGCTGCTGCTCCAGCTACTCCCCTGGCTGGACTAACCCCCACCCTGCATCTCTGCTACCTGCTTGCTGACTGGCTGGCTGCTAGACCCCCCGCCCCCTTGGTTGTTGCTGCTCCAGTTACAGCCTCTTGGGCGGGGCTGCTGGCCCACTCCCTGGAGGAGGGGAAGGAGGGAGCCAGCCATTGCTCCTGCTGCTGAGGACACCACCACCATCGACCACTACCTGAGGGGGATCCTTCCTGCTGGCCACCAGACTGCTGCCTAAAGCTGCTGTGTTTGCTGCTGGGAGCTGCTGAAGCCCCGAGGAGAAGGAGAAGAGGACCATTCTCCAGTAGAGGAGCGTGTAAGAACAGACCACCGTGGAGGGCGTTCTCACGGACTGAGTAACTTTTGAACTGTGCTCTTGTGGTGGGGGTCTAGACTGTGTTTGTGGGACACTGGGGGTGTGGTGTGGAGCCTGCCCGCTGGTCCATCTGTGTCCCCCCCCGACCCCCACCGCCACCATCATCGCTGCCCCCTCCACTACCCCCACAGGGCAGTTGGAACGGGAGGTCTTAGAGCTGGAGAGGAGTCTGGCTGCCAGCCCTGGTGCTCCATCCCTCTGCGGAGCGTGCCGGGAGAAGCAGGAAGAGCTGCGGACCCTCGAGGACCATCGGGCCTGAGGTGCCTTTGTTCGATCCCGCATCCGCCTCCTTCGGGAGATGGATCGCGGTTCCCGCTTCTTCTACGCCCTGGAGAAAAAGAGGGGGGCTAAAAAGCACGTCACCTGCCTTCTAGCAGAGGACGGCACCCCCCTCACGGATCCGGCGGAAATGTGCGGGAGGGCCAGGGCCTTCTACGCAGGCCTTTTCTCCCGGATCCGACCGATCCTAACGCTTGCAGAATGCTCTGGGATGAACTCCCGACGGTCAGCGCGGGCGACTGAGACCGGCTGGATGCCTCTCACTCTGGCCAAGTTCTCGGAAGCCCTCCGCCGCATGCCCACCAATAAATCTCCGGGCATGGATGGACCGTGGAGTTCTATCGCGTGTTTTGGGACGTCCTCGGCCCAGACCTTGTCACCGTCTGGGCCGAGTCCTTGCAGGGCGGGGTCCTCCCTCTTTCATGCAGGTGAGCTGTGCTGACCTTATTGCCGAAGAAGGGGGACCTCCGCGATTTACGGAATTGGCATCCCATCTCGCTCCTCAGCATGGACTATAAAATCGCAGCGGCTAGGGTCCGTGTTGGTGGACGTGATCCACCCAGACCAGACCTACACCGTCCTGGGCCGCACCATCTTCGACAACTTGTATCTGGTCCGGGACCTCTTGGAACTCGGGTGTAGGGATGGTCTGTCATTCGCCCTCCTGTCCCTGGATCAGGAGAAGGTGTTCGACAGGGTGAACCACGGGTATCTCCTGGGCACTCTGCGAGCGTTTGGCTTCGGGCCCCAGTTTGTGGGTTTTCTCCAGGGGCTGTACGCCTCCGCAAAGTGTTTGGTCAGGCTCAACTGGACCCTGACCGAACTGGTCAGATTCGGGCGAGGAGTACGTCAAGGGTGCCCCCTCTCGGGCCAGCTGTATGCTCTGGCGATCGAGCCCTTCCTCTGTCTCCTCCGGAGGAGGTTGGCAGGGTTGGTGCTGCGGGAGCCGGAGCTGCGGCTGGTCCTGTCGGCGTATGCCGACAATGTGCTCCTCGTGGTCCAGGACCCGGGCGACTTGGTGCAGGTGGAGGCTTGCCAGACCATCTATTCGGCGGCCTCCTCCGCCCGGGTTAACTGGGTCAAGAGCTCTGGCCTGGTGGTAGGGGACGGGTGGCAGGCGAGCTCCCTCCCACCCGCGCTTCAGGCCATCCGGTGGAGCGTGGGTCCGCTGCTCTATCTCGGCATTTACCTTTCTGCCACGCATCCGTCTCCGCCGGAGAACTGGCTAGGTTTAGAGGGCAGAGTGTCGGAGCGGCTCCGGAAATGGACAGGACTGCTCCGGTGTCTCTCCTTTCGAGGGAGAGCACTGGTGCTCAATCAACTGGTCCTGTCCATGCTCTGGTACCGGCTCAACACCCTGGTCCTGGCCCCAGGTTTCCTGGCCAACCTCCGGACATCGATTCTGGAGTTCTTTTGGCCAGGACTGCACTGAGTCTCTGCGGGGGTTCTCCATCTACCCCTGGAGGAGGGAGGGCAGGGCCTGAAGTGTTTGCACGCTCAGGTTCACGTCTTCCGCCTCCAGGCCCTGCAGAGGCTCCTTTATGATGCAGGTAGTCCAGCGTGGAGCGTATTGGCGCACACCTTCCTGCGCCACTTCCAAGGGCTCCGATATGACGAGCAGCTCTTTTGTCTCCATCCGAGAGGTCTTCCACGAGACCTCTCCAGGCTGCCGGTCTTCTACCAGGACCTCCTCCAGACCTGGAAACTGTTCTCAGTGACCAGGTCTGTGGCGGCCACCGTGGTCAACCTCCTCCTGGCCCTAGCAAAACTGGCCATTTATAAAACCAGAGTGAGGAGGTTGGCCGATGGAGTCTCCTGTGGCTGTGGGGCCTATTTCCGGTCCTCCATTCATTCACGTATCCGGGCAGAGTTCCTCTGGGCGGCGTCCACTGGCTCCCTTGACGCGTTCGAGGAGCAGTGGGCACTGTCCGGGGTTCTCTGCTTGGTGTCCCCGTCAGGTTCCCTTCTTTTGACCCTTTGACCTCACTCCTGTCCCTGTTCTTTTATTAGTTGTCCCCTGTAATTTTTTGGTCTCCAGGCCCTGTGGACCCCCCCACTTAGGCTGGGGGGATCCTTTAGCAGTGGGTGGGCTTTGCCCCCCCACATCCTGGATCCCAATAGGACCAGACTCCTGTACCCCACTGGTCTGGGTCTGTCACAGTAGTTATTGAACTAACCAATGTTTGGGAAGCCTAACGAAAAAGAAAAACCTTCCTCGCTATCAAAATCCCTTGGCTTAAAATCCTATTCATGATTACTAAAAATGCAACCTTCATTCCTCAGATATTATCTCCTGGTTACTTTCCCTGTAGCTTTTATAATAAATATTGGAGTATTTTTTATTTGCAATTCTTAGTAAGTTTCATTTGCATACACAGAATTATTACCATTAACAAAAAAAAAATCTGACAGTAATATGCGAAGAGCTTATGAGCTTGATCCTGAGTGAAGCCAATGAGAAAATTGCCTTTCAGTTCAATGAAAATAGACTTGGGCACTAGATCAGTTGCATTTTAATTCATTCTTCATGTTTTGCTCACTGTTAACTCAGTGGCGACATATTTACCGTTAGTGCTAGGATGATATTAACCCATTTTTTTTATCTCATCCTTCATAGGGAAGGAACTGAGGTATTTCTTCTCTTTCCTACCCTGTCATCTCCCCACCTCATCCTGAGGGTGCAGATAGGAGATACAACGATAAGTTGTCCCTCTCCTCTTTAGTACTACCCTAACCTTGTCATTTCTTCCTCACCTGCCTCTCACCTCCTCCCCCAGCCAAATTGGGCACATTCCTTTCCCTTGTTTTTACCTATGAAGGTCACACTACCGCCAATTTGTGCTCAGCTCAGATCATTTAAAATTTCACAAATGCTACACTGATTGCTGTTGGGAGTTGTGTGTGAGGGAAGGGTTGTGGGGTGGATTGAACAACTTCCTTTTAATATGCAAAATGAATTGTTTCATATGGTAATATGGTACTTCTGATTGAGAGCATGAAATTAAATCAACACCCTAATTTAACTGCAAACTCCTGAAGAATATGGGCTGTAACCACCCACACCTTAAGCCAGCTAAGCGGCATGCAGGGTTTGACCTATAATGGATAAGTAGATCTCTGTTACTGACGAGCATTAAAACTGGCACATTGGTCGCATTCACAGAGACAAAATTAGTATATTGCATACTACAAAAACAACACCAGTTTAAATATGAATTGGAAATGTTTTAACGAAAGGGAAAGGGTTAAAGTGAATGCTTAAAAAAAAATCATACAAAATGAGTGGAATCAATGGGCTGATCATGTCCTTGTCTCTCCTCAAGCTCCACACAGTGAAGTGAATAACAACTAAGAAAACTCATAGACAAGTGTCCTCAGTAAACTTTCTCAAGCTTCAGTTATTTTCAGTTACTGTTTAGAGAATCCCAGGTGGCTGGCACAGAGATGCGAATGAAGTTATCCACTAGTAAGTCATTGAGAAACACTAAGGGACTGTGCATATGTGCAGAAGCAGCATTTTTTTTTAACAGCTCATGGTAACCAGTATATGCTTAAATAATTGCTTAGCACAAAGAATGGAAATACAATTAAATATCTCTTCATATGTTATAAGGCACAAGGCAAAGCCAAGTAACCTTAGTTTATCTTTTCTTGATTTTTGTCACAGCAAGACTTAGTACTGTTGCTCAGATCTCTCAGATGAGGGTAACATAATAATTACTGATTCAAATTCTAATGGAACTCAATTTGCATTGTTAGAGGCTTGTGAACCACTTCTTAGGATATTAAAATTAGTCCAAATTTATCAAACTATTTTCGTCCTTTAATTTATATAGGTTTCCTCCTGCTCACTTCCACATGATTCAGTTTTAACACACAGAATTTTCTACACAAAGAAAAGCTTGATATATATGAAGAACCCTTTAACGTATGGAATTGCACAGCAGAATAGTATATGGTATCACAAGACACTACACATGCGTATCTAAGGTGGTAGTAAATACTGCATTATGAACTCACAGAAGCAAAAGTCTGGAACTTTAACTATGGAACTAGGGCTCTATAATGTTGTATATTTTGCAGAGCAGAATGTAATAATTTAATTAAAAACTCTATCCAAACACACACACATGTAGGGGGGCAGAGTCGAGGTTATGTGTACAACCTTGACCTCTCAGTACATAACTAATGTATTTTTGTTTTAATTTTTTAACAGACTTTTTGGAATGACTGTTGTCATCAATATCTACAATGAAATATCTGCCCAGTGCACAGACTAAGTAGTGGTGTAGTAGTGTTTGCTCTGTTGCTTTAGATAACTAAAGAATGATGTAGCCAAAATACCCATTGTACCCAAAGGCTATCAAAGCAGCAATAACTCTCTGAAACTCATATTTGGGGTTGGAAAGGAATTTCCCCAGGTCAGATTGGCAGAGACCCTGTGTGTGTGTGTGTGTGTGTGTGTGTGTGTGTGTGTGTGTGTGTGTGTGATGGGGGGGAGGGGTTCACCTTCCTCTGCTGAATGGGTCACTGGTCACTTGCAGGTTTAAATTAGTGTAAACGGTGGATTGTCTGGAACTTAAAATCTTTAAAGCATGATTTGAGTATGTCAGTAACTCAGCCAGATATTAGGGGTCTATTACAGGAGTGGGTGGGTGAGGTTCTGTGGCCTGCAATGTGCAGGTGGTCAGACTAGATGATCATGACAGTCTCTTCTGATCTTAAAGCCTATGAGTGTATGAAAACAATTTCTTTTTCATGCTCTTTAAGTCCACACATTTACCTCTCTGTTTAAGGCTATGGGGATTTGGTCCTATGTCTTGAAACTGATCAAATACCAATTTATTTTTCAGAGAAGCTGGGGTTTGGGCTGGAAGACTCAGTATTATCAGTCCAAAGGTTTTAGTTAATAAAACCTGATCCAGACCACCTTCCCACCCCCAAAATCATGTGATTTTTTTTTTTTTTTAATGTAGAGCTTTTTACTTGGCTTCTGGTTCCTGAATCTTTAGGATGCACTCAGGTTTCAAGCTTTTCTCCTCAATCACAAGTTTTAAAAAAATTAAGTGAAAGCTGAGATTCTCAAGCAACATCTTGATTCCAGCAGCTGGGGCTATGAGAAAAATAGCCAATCTCGCAAGCCTCATAATGAAATCATGACAGTTGGCAACACAAAAGTGTTACCCGAAATTGGGCAAGCTAGTAAGCTTAGGGAGGACTAATGACCCACCAGAGTTTGGCAGAAAGCAGCACATTTATTATAATGATAGATAAACTCAAAAGAAAGTGTGTGAAGGGGGTTACACTCACATACTAACGCTCCCAGGATAGGCACAGCACTGGAGATGTCAGGATCCTTCAAGATAAGTGTCCCACAGCACAGCGATGGATGGTGTGATGAAGATAAGTCTTCCTGAGGCATGATGGAATGCAATGCAGCGAACCACTGGCCAGGTGGTCCGGGCGAAGGACCTTCACTGAAGGTACAATCTTGAGTGAACTCCTGAGCACATGGCCCCTTCTCCTTTTAAGGACCTGCTCCTTATGGCCTGCGACTAGAGATGACTTGGCCACGTCTGGTTGGTCACACTCCACCTCGGACAGTGTCCATGCATTGGGCATCTGAGCAGGGCCGGCTCTAGGCACCAGCAAAACAAGCTGGTGCTTGGGGCGGCACATTTTGTAACTGTGAGGTGGCTAAAGTAGATCCAAAATGTGCTCTGGTTGCCCTAGCTCACCTCCGCTGCTGCTGCTGCTCGTGCGCTGCTGCTCGCCCTCCCTCCCAGGCTCTCAAACCTGGGAGGGAGGGGGAGATCCCAAGCAGCTGCGGCGCGTGAAACAGCTGATTCGCGTGCTGCTTCTCCCCCACCCTCCCAGGCTTGAGAGCCTGGGGGGTAGGAGGCAGGGCTAGGGATTTGTGGAAGGGGCGGAGCTAAGGCAGGGCCGGAGGAGGGGTAAGAAAAAAACAGGGGGGGCGGGGCAAAATTGTTTCTGCTTGGGGCGCCAAAAATCCTAGAGGCGGCCCTGCATTTTATTACCAACAAAAATATATCTGCCACTATTCCTTTGATGAATGCAATGAGATGCTCATGAACTATAACAAAAGAAAAGGTGCTGTTTAGTGTTAAGCATATCAAGATTACGGATGGGTGAATCAGTGCATACAAAATAAGAATCAACTTGAATCTTCACTCAAAAGAATCAAACCTGACTGAACACTTCTTGAGGCCTGGAAAAGTTCAGATAACCTTTTATTTCATTTTCACAAGTCTTTGCACTTCTTGATTTTTGGCTGCAATTTGAAGTGAAAGTAACAGAATATCAAGAGCAGGGTATTTTTGTGATATTTTTGAACCATCTGGAACAGGAAGTCTCATAAGAAAAGCCTGTCTCAGGAAACATCCTGTTAGCTTTCCAAACCAAAACAAGTCTGCCCAAATTTGTCTCAACATTGTGGATGCTGAGGTGTGTTACAGAAGTTGTATTATGGGCAGTGGGGAGGGTTAAGGCAGCTTTTAGACATCTTTGTACCTTCCAGATCCTAATCTGCTTTGTGGACTGGCTGTAGAGGGGCAAGATACATGAACTAGATTCAATGCTTAAAATCCTCCCAAAAAACGAACACCTAAAATGTTCTGAACAAAATTCCTGTAGATTTTAACAAAGATAAAACCTATAGGGGTCTACAGAAATGTAGTAAGGGTCTACAGAAAATACGCCTAAAAAAAACCCTACGACATTTAATAATGAGATCCTTCCACAGGTTTTAGACTAATCCTATGGAATTTTGCTGATGGGATATAATGCTCTTTTACTCAAATATTTTCATACTAGGGCCTCCTCCTTTGCTCCAGACCTCCCACTTCATTAAGCTGGGAGTCAGCCACAACACCCCACTCATTTAACAGCACATGAAAGCAGAGTAGTCATGAATCCCTGACACGTGTCCATGACCCCCAGGTTGAAAACTGCTGCTCTATTAAATCCTATTTGACTGATCACAAACACCTATATAAAAATATATTTCCTATTAAATTCTATAGGGCTTTTCCATATGGGAAGGACCAACTAAATACATAAATGTTTTCTGGGACTTGCTTAGGACACTCATCGCTCTAAAGTAATGTGCCACTCTGAGGAGTGCAAGTGAAACCATTAAGCCCCACCACACATGCAACTGTTTTGGTTAGGCCACATATTTTACAAGGGGGGGAACTCAAAAATATTTTAGAGTGTTCTACAATTGTTTTATTAGTTTTCTCTTCCTCATACATCTGTCTATAAAGAAAGGCTACCTTAATGACTTGAATCCAGGAATAAAGGCATATTTGTCCTCACACACTTGGTCTATATCTTTAATAAGGAATTTAAAAGCTGAATCCATTTATGTGGTTTTAATGCCTTGATATTATAAAAGCACTTCTATTATCACCACATTATAGTAACTCAAATAGACTATGGAATTCTCAGCATAATATCAAATGACAGTACATGGATTATATTCTCCTGTGCTGTAAAACTGCTTTACATTGCCAGCTTGATTTGGCTCAACCAACCTAGGGAGGACCATCCTAGGGTAAAGGTAGTGTGGAGCACAGATAGGGGTACTTATGTCACTCACTCCCACTCACTGCTAGCATAGGAGGAAAAGAGAGTAAGGTCCTACACTATGCAGATATTTGGCTTTATTTTTGGTCCCTAGTGGCAGCTAAGGGTAAATTAGAGCCATCCTCCGGCTGCTCTAACATGTTGCAGGGGGGCTGGCTCTGAACAACAAAGCAGTCACAGGATCAGAGGGGAAGGATTAGCTTCTAACCCCCTTCTCATGCATACTCCTTTTCTGTACTCTGTGAAATTTAGCTGCACTCCAAGAACTGTCCCTATGTGTTAAAAATAATACTTTAACAACACAGCAGAGGGCAATCACAGACAGGCTACTGTCTGGAAACATCCATGAAGATGCAAAATAACTTGCTCAGTAAACCTGACATTAATAATGTAAAAGTTTTCACCATTAAGCAGGAAAGTGAGCTGACAAGAATGCACAGTTATCAGTTACCTGAACACAATCTATGTCTAACTCAACAGTGGAGATCTAGTCTATGCAAAAAACAATTCTATATTAATACAATGTTAATCTAGAGATTTAAAATAAATTCAGTATTTTAAATGATTGAAGTTCACACAACAACCTTAAAACTACATGCTATGCCTCTTCTATGCACAAAGATACTGTCCTGCATTTCTTTCCCTTATGTACCAGAATGAGGTCTTTTTATACCTGCTCCCCTCACAAATAGGCTCCTCTGGACTGTAGGGGGCACTGCATCAGCTGCTGTTAAACATAGCTTAGTTGAAATCTACCAAGCAATGACAATTTACACCTGTTGAGGCTCTGTCTCCCAGTATCTCCCTGCTTTCCCCCACACCCTTTCTCTCTTTTCCCCCAAACCCCTCCTACTCCTAATTAAATATACTGTAGTTCTATGCATGCCTTCCATTCTCCATTAATCAAAAAAGCTAGGAGCACCACATTACAAGTGTGCTCCTAGGCTGGTTTCCTACAGGGCTACAAATGGCCTCATTCCAATACCTGGCCACTATTATTTGAACCTCCACTCCCCTAGTTAAGTGTAGAGTGGAAAAATGAGATTAGCTTAAACAAAATTCCCTCCAGCAGAGCTACCCTCAGCAGCAAAGAGGTTATCATTAGAGCAAATTTATGCAGCAGGATTTTTGTGCCAGATATAAAGTGATGTGCTAGATAGAGGTATACAGTATAGGTATTCAATATTACATTTGTTATTAAGGAAAAAAACAGTATTGAGTCCTCATATTTTTAGGAAAACACAACACTTTACAGGCCAACAGAGAACTGCCTGGACCAAAGATGCATGTACAATCATAGCATTTGAAATCTGTCATTCTGTGTATGCTGCTGTACTTAAGAACTGGACAAATTTAGTACAGTTGGCTCTTGTTCATGCTATTGTAAATCAGGAGTAACTGGAATATAATTATTGGAATTACTCCAGTGTAAAACTTTTATTAGAAGCAAATGTGGCCCTTAGAGTCTAGATTATGAGACACATGCTGATTTATATCTTACTGCTGTGGAAGCAAAGACTACTTTTATTCCTGCATTTCATTAAATTAATATTTAAATATCAAAGTATAACTTGCCCATCATAATATCCAGACATTGTCTCAACTTTCAAAAGGATTATCTAGAAAGTCCAACAGGGAAAAACCCAAGCCACAAGTTGAGATCAGGATCCTGTGTTCTGGTTTGGGCTCATTTGCTTCTGTCTTCTGCTTTGTCAGGCTAGGCTTCCAACTGGAAATAGCCAGCATATTGCTGCTTCTCAATGACATGTGATTTTTCAAATATCTTCACTGGAAAGCTGTCCTCCCTTGACTATCACTAAAAAGAGAGGGGCAGACTTCAGAATTGTGTGTTAGGTAGAGGGAGCAGCTCCTTAATTATGTCTTTGGATTGATATCCCGGGAGTTTCCTAGGGAGAATTCTGGGGATTCTCCCTAGAAATCTTCATAGGAGAGTTGTAAGATACATACTTTGTATTTACTTGTAAAGATGACTCCAGGCTATAAAATTTGGATCCTGATTCAGAACTGAATTTCCCCAAAGTTTAATGTTGTTCAAAGTTGGAGTTTTTCTTCAGGCCCAACCAACTCTCCTTATAATGTTTTTATTATACCATTTGTAATTTTATTTTTTCCCTTTTTATGCCTTTCTGTTTAGCTTGATTTAGGATTGTTGAGCCTGAGCAGTTATATGCAATAAAACAATGTGACTGTTGTCCTTGACTAAACTGATCATCAAACAACAATAAAGTGGATAAATGTATTTGAACTCAGATTACATTATACAATCGCTATATTTTTCACTAGGACAGTTGCTAACCCTGGTTAAGTTTTCTTCAGGATTTTATATACATCATTGTGATCTTTCCTAAGTGTTATTTTTTTAATCTATATAGGCCAAGCCTTGTTAATCTTTCCTCATAACTCAGCCTCTGAAAAAACGATGCCTTTATGAGCAATTAAAAAAACTGAATGGATATCATCCTGTAAAATCAATTTTACTATGAAGCTGATGACGTTGGCACTGTTTAACAACTGTAAAGGTGGATTCAAGGGTAAGTGATTATTTAATATTTTAGAATACAGAATACTGATGTACAGCACAAAATGAAAAACTAAAACTAAAATTGCTACCTATGGAAATGAGTGATGCTGAATACAACACCATTTGAGTTTTTTTTTTCTTGATTAAACACATACTTTGAAGCAGAATAAATCACCTATTTTCTAAGATCCTCAAAATTTCATGGATAGTCTAATCAATTACAGAGAGAGGGTTATGGATTGCAAATTTATCCATCCATTGAAGGCTATATCCTATATCATTGGAGTTATACCAGAGGTCTACAGTTAAGCACATAAGAGATACCCAAATGCAAAACCACTAAATAGGTGACAGTTGGCATACAGCATTCTATGTAGATAATGCTCATCATAACTCCCATGCAATTACACACCTGTTTTAGTCTGCCACACATGCTAGAACTCAAAGTTCACCTTAAATCTTTGGTCTCATGTCTGAATTTGTCTCCTAATGTATAGGTAGAGAGTGGGGCCAATCATCCCTTTTGGAGTTTAAAAAAATACTGGAGAAAGGTAGAGGTGGAGGGAAATTTACAATATCATCCTCTCAAAGCCACAAAAATGTACAATGTGACCAGTACACTAGATGTGGTTTCATAAAGATTGGAAGTTCCATATAAGGAAGAGACAACATTTACCTAAATGCTATTAAATAACTTATTTACAGTATGACTCCTAGACAATCAGCACACACTGTAACCATTACAATCATCTCAGACATGAAAGATTTCTATTATGCACAAAACAAAGATAATATCAGTAGCAGCTAGTGGCCTCAAAAGAAGCAGGTAAAAACAATACAAATGTGGAAGGGGCGATTCTGAGAAAGCAGGCAAGAAATCAAAGAAAAGTAATACCGATAAAGCTTTGAGGTAAATCATAGATGTACGAGACGATAAGGTGCAGCTGATGCAGGTGTACATAGACTTCTTTTACATGGACTAAATTGTCAGAAGTGATTTTGGGTGTTAATTTTTGAGTGCCCAACCTGAGAAATGTGAATGCTAATGATGAGATCTATTATATATTTTTGTTACTTGGTCTTATTATGAGAAGGTTGGATATAACTTCAACTTTTTTGTAAGATATGAGCCAAGCATTAGATGGGACAATCACATCTTCTGTTATTCATATTTTGTGATGATAAATTAAACCTAGATTGGTAGATTCCAAGACCATTGTGATCATCTACTCTGACCTCTTGTAAAACAGGCCATAGAACTTCCCTGAAATAATTCCTAAAATGTATCTTTAAGAAAAACACCCAATCTTGATTTTAAAATGGTCAGTGATGAAGAATCCACCATGACTCTTGGTAAGTTGTCCCAATGGTCCATTACTCTCACTGTTAAAAATGTATGCCTTATTTCCAGTCTGAATTTGTCTAGCTTCAAGTTCTAACCATTGGATTGTGTTATATCTTTCTCTGCTAGACTGAAGAGAGCCCATTTTCAAATATTTGTTCTCCATGTAGGTACTTACAGGCTGTGATCAAGTTACCTCTTAACCTTCTCTTTGTTAAATTAAATAGATTAAGTTAACACTATTAGGCAGCTTTCCTAATCCTTTAATCATTCTTACGGCTCTTCTCTGAACCCTCTCCAGTTTATTAATATCCTTCTTGATTTATGGACAGTAGAACTGGACACAATATTCCAGCAATGATTGCACTAGTGCCAAACACAGAGGTTAAATAACCTTCTACTCCTACCTGAGATTCCCATGTATGCATCCCAGGATTACATTAGGCCTTTTGGCCATAGCATCATACTGGGAGTTCACATACAGCTGATTATCCACCACAACACCCAAATCTTTTTCAGGGGATTCTTTTTGTTCCTAATAAACTTTAAAAACTCCTTATTGTCCTTAAATCTGCTGGCCATAGATTTTTTTCCTCATGTCCCTTTGCTTCCCTTATCACTTTTCTATAATTCCTAGCTTCTGATTATATTCATTACTATGAACCTTTCTTCTGTGTCAACGTGCACATATCTTTTATAGTTACCTTCACTTCTCCTCTGAACCAGCTCAGTTTATTAACTAATACAGCCTTCTTCCTCGATTGTGGGATTGTGACTTTTTGAGCATTTAGTAAAGCATTCTTAAACAATTCCCAATTATTATTCCCAATTTTATGATTAAATTCTTCCTTCCATCTCATTTGGCTTGTGTATATATATATATACATACACACACATACACACACACACACACACACACTCTACTGGCTTGGATTTAATTCTGTTTGAACATTACAAATGTGATCAAGTAATGATCACTTGTACGTAAGCTACCATTATTTTCTATGATCCATTCCTATTTTTCTGTCAAGATTAGGTCTAACATAGAAACACCCTCCCTCCCGCACACCATGTTGGATGATATACTTTTTGAGTTAGGGAATCATTGTCTATAAATATTTAGAAAGTCTCAGGATGTTTTAGTACTGGCTGCATGAGACCTCCAGCATATGTCACTCAAATTGAAGTTCCCTGTGAATATGCAGCTATTTCCCCCTACACATTGCAGATAGATGCCTAAGGAGCTGGTCAACCTGTTCCTTAGTGTGATTTGGTGGTCTGTTATCTAATACTGCATCTTTTGCTTTTCTGTTAGTACATTGATTCTTAAACATTCAAAATCATTTTCTTCATGTTTTCATTCCTGTGTGAAGCCAGAAGGGATTTCCTATGCATAAGTTAGTGGCTTTACTGGAAGAAACGATTCTTGGATTGGAAGGGCAAGTAGAAATGCTACTGGAATCAGAGAAGCGAAGGAGGTTTTAGACATTTGAGTTTGGGAAACATGAGTACAAGGGAAAAAGGTTCAAGGAAAAAGGAACTTGACGCCAAGGAGTCAGAGAGGATGCCTGGCAGTTCATAACCACCAGTGTTACCCAGGGTCTTCAGAACCCAAAGCAGTGGTAACTGAAATGTTTCACTCCAAGCAATGTCAGGAATAAATCAATCGGAACACAATGCTTCCGGTTGATGAAAAATTGATACAAATAAGTGTGCTCTTATCTAAAACTATTTTTTATTAGATTTAAGCATACACAGACATAAGCAATAGGTTTAGAACATCCCAAAGAATTGCCTAGAATCTGAGATGGTATTGAGTAATTAGCAGCGGATCAGCAATGGCCAGTCGCTTCCCTACCGGGGAGTATCATGTCAGGAAAAAGACACTCAGGATAGCTTCAGAGAATTGCTCCAAAGTACACTCTATTATCTAGTCTTTTTATAACTAACTTTTACAAAACACACAGCTCATAGTGACCTCTACTGGGTCATCACCTCTCCTAACTTCAATAAACTATTTATCAACAAAACACTCCTAACAATCTCAGTCAACGACCTTCTATATCAAAGATGCCCAATCTCAAGGTCTTCATCCACTTATTTTCTTTCAGTCTCAATTTGTTGACTCTTTTCTTCCTTCCTCCCATTCAGATTAACAGAAACTGCAAGCCTACAGATAGCATTGACCTTGCCTCCAGAGGCAATACCAGATGCAAGAGATCACATTAACATTTTTCATGCCTGGAGACAGATGAGGATGGGCAGACTGTGGCAACCAGACAGGTGAGGGCTCAGAAGAATTGCACATAGCTAGAAGTTGTTAATCAATATCAGATCCTCAAAACATGGAAACTGTTTAAGATACCTCTCAAGATTCAGCTGTTCCAAGGGAATGGAGAGAGATACGGGACACACTTGTGGATGGCAGCTTGGCTACACCTGTAGGAAAAGCAAGTTTGCCCATAAAGAGTTCTCTAACCATTCAAGGAAGGCAGATGATCCTTGCTGGGGATTCAGTACTCAAAAGAATTGAAAAGACATTCTGCAAGGGACAAGCAGACAACACGACAGTGTAGTGTCTTCCCAGAATCAAGACACGAGATGTCACACTAAGATTGGATAGATTTCTGAAGTCAATTTGGCAAGGATCAAAGGTAATGGTTCATATTGGCACTAATTACATTTTATCATGGGATATCACACTGATAAGAGGACTTCAGGGAACTTGGAAGTGTACTGAAGAAGAAGAATGTCCAGGCAATCTTCTCAGAGATCTTTTCTGTCCCATGAATGAAGGAAGACAGAAGATTCTTGAAGTGAACTGCTGGCTAGGTAATTGGAGTATAGGGTTTTAGTTTTGTGGAACATTGGTCCACCTTCTTTGAGGAGAGGGGGTATATATTTTGGATTACCTTCACCTCAGTAGAAGGGGAATAGACATCACACGGGACAGGCTGGCATTAAACTATTAACAAAAGCGGAGATATGAGCATTCAATATCTCCAAGATATTGAGAACCAAGATGTTGAGAACAAAATTAATCAAGGAACCAAAAGACATGAAAAGAAGATATTCTTTAAATTGACTACATAGCAGTGCTATGAGCCTGGGTAACAAACAAAAGGAAGTGAGATTGCTTATTTGAGTATAAAGAATAAAGAGCACAAACTTCCAGTGCATTCAGATTTTTATTAAGTTCAAACAATTTCTGAATGGGCTGGAACTGGTTGAGGTATATATTTTGCTTAAATCTGAAAAAAGTGAAGAAGTATGAATGATAGCTCAATAACCCCACTAGCCAGTCAACGTTACACAAGCATTGATAGGAAGAAAGGAGAGGTAAAATGATTAAATGTGTTATCAATGTACAGAGGTTTAGAGACAGGTAATTACATTAATGGTGACTGAGCTGGTTATGTTGTGGGAAAACTAAGGTGATCTCCAAGATCATGAAGTAACAAGGAGAAAAAAGTATCAGAGGGGTAGCTGTGTTAGTCTGAATCTGTAAAAAGCAACAGAGGGTCCTGTGGCACCTTTAAGACTAACAGAAGTATTGGGAGCATAAGCTTTCGTGGGTAAGAACCTCACTTCTTCAGATGCAAGGAGAAAAAAAATGCCTGCAGCGAACAAGACGTATGAATAGATAGACCTAAAATGATCACTGGGATACTGATTGCTTGAATCACTGTCTGAAAATATTTAGGTATAACTAAAAAGAAATCATTTAATATATTGTGTAGGGAATTTTGGTGACAATAGATCATCACTTAATGAATACACCATGCATCAGGTTATCATCAGGAAACTCTCATGGAAAGCTTGGTGTGGACTATTTTCTTCCAAACAAACTTCATTTGTGTTTGGCCATATTTGAATTCTACCCAGGGAATTCATTATGCTGTATTGATTTATTGACACAAGATCTAATTTGCATGTGTAAATTAGCAGTAAGAACATTTCCCATCACTTTGCTATATGGCTGGATTGACTGTTTACTTAATTTCTTTCTGCACAGTTCTGGGTTTTATAAGATGCATTAGCAACCAAAAATGTCATCTCAGCTTTAGTTACATGTGGTATATACTTTACAAAAAGGTAAAGCAATATAAAACTTAAATTTATGTGAATTAGAATTTGCAACCAGTCTTGAGGTATTCAAAATAGGATGCATCTATCTTTCAGAGTACTTGAATCCCCCTCCACCTGAGAATCACTAGAAAAGCTTATCTCAATCTTAAATTTCCATTAAGAAGGTATTTTCTGTCAACTGATATTATTTTCTTAGAATTGTCACACACATAATGATTTTAGTGCTTTATCTTTGTGGGAGGTGGGCAATAAAATTTGCTTGAATCTAAGAATTCATCTCTTTTATGGCCCCTTTTTAAAAAAAGAATTGGACATTTGGACACTTTCTCAATTCAAACTAAATGGAGTGGAACCAAGAAATAGAGTCTAAATGAAACTTAATAATCTTGTACTGCATCACTTTATCAAATGTGGAGTTTCAGTTATTACAACAAATTTAATTACAATAAATACAAGATAGCTACAGTACTAAATCAATATTGTAACATTATCAGCAACTTTTGAGACATTTATGCATAGAGATATGATAATTAATTTTTTCAACTGAGTTTGATTCAGAATAAGTTTAACCCCCAAAGTAGCAAATTATATATAGCTCTGAAGGACATTTATTAGTCTTTGAAACAAACAACTGATGTAAAAGAGAAGAGAATAGGGTCACATTCAGTGCTAAGTCAGGAAGAATACCAAAGTACAGGCGAACCCACTGAAACCTTAGGATAGAAATATAGTATCTGATCAGATGCTTATGCCCCTGACAGTGAGAAAAATTTTGCTCTCTCATGTTTGGAAATTGCTTTATGATCAATGGACATGTGATAGAGTGGAAGACTTGGTTTGTGTATAAGGCACATATGTGACCATGGGAAAGTCACTTAGGGCCAATTTTTTAAAAAGTATTTAGGTACTCAAAGGTAAGACAAGCACCTAGTGAGATTTTCCAAAAGTGCCAAACTCCCATTGGAATTGATGGGGGCTAGGCACCGGGTGCTTTTGAAAATCCCAATATGCACCTATGTGCACCGTTAGGAACCTGAATACTCTGAAAAATCTCTTTTCGACTTGACAGCAGCTCTGCAGACTAGAAAGACTCAGGATTTGTCTTCACTACTGTGCTATATCGGTGCCACTACATCAATGTAGTGGCACCGATGTAGTGCATCTGGTGAACGTGCTGTGTTGATGGCAGTAGAGCGCTCTTCCGACATAGTGTGGTGTAGACACCACTTTAAAGTCAATGTAACTTAAGTCGCTCAGGGGAGTGATTTTTTTCACACCCCTCAGTGATGTAAGTTACATTGACTTAAGCGGTAGTGTAGACAAGCCCTGAGTCAGTAACCTCAGGGAGACTTCTGCCTTGACATCAAGCTAGCCAACTAGAAGTGCTGAACAAATGATCCTCATGGAGGCTTGAACACTGATATCAATCCTACACGTTCATCCTCTTGAATGAGTGACCTCACAATGGCCTGCCCCTCAAGAGCAGATGAGCAAGACAAGTGTTGAGTTAGTGATATCAGAGAGTTCAGAGGCTTGACAGCAGCTCAACAATTCAAAGTTGCTGAGTAGCCATTAAAAGGAGGAGCTGTGGGAGGCAGCTCCCACTCCTCTGATAAAAACAGAGAGAGAACTCCCCTTCTTCCACTGTTCTAGGCTTGGGGAAGCTTAGCCAGAATTATATTGAAAGGCTCCTATCAGTATAGCCAATTGTAGCCTTTTTGTTCTCTGGAGTGTTTAAATCCCTCCCTTTTAAAGAATCAGCATTTTAAAACATGTGTCCATGGGGGGGTTTTTTTGGTTGAGGAGATGATGAAGAATGTGAAAATTCACAACGGTTTGTGCCCAATATTATACCTGGAGGATTGAACCAAATCAACAGCTTGTCTTTGTCTCGGGCTCTTTTTTCACAGAATACACTCTAAGATAAATATCACAGCATGGAATTTTGAAACTGAAATCTTAGTTATGGGAATCATAAGTTATCTGTCCAAAAATTTCACACTAATTGGCACTACTACTCCAATGCATTAAAGTAAGGTATAATTAGGTTACTAACTAATAAATCCTAAACGGATTTGTGAAGAAGCAGGATGAATTCTAAGGCTATGACCTCTTATTTTCATATGCGTCACAGGACAATTAACTGCTATACAAAGATTTTAAAGGATTAAGAACATTGTTGCAACTTACTGCCTCCCATAAATTTTCGGGCTTTGTTATAGACGCTCTAAACTGAAATAGGAACAATATCCTTAATCATTCACTGCCCTAGTATATCATTATTGGGACAGCATTTTTACAAACTCCACTAGATTGAAATAAATACATGTTATGGCTAAGAAGCAAACTTCTAGTAAGAATCTTCATTCTTTATATATACACTCTACTACATTTAGATTAACTGAGATGCCTGCTTATTAACTGCTCTACTATCAGCCACTCTTGTAAAAGTAGACCGAAGATAGATAAAATGTTCACAGATCTGGGAATGTCTTTCAATTGTTTGGATGAGTATTTGCCCAAATGCCTAGTAGTTAGGATTGGCACCATCTCTTCCTGACCCAACACCTAGTCAATGTGAAGGTTTTGCATTAACTTGCCATTAACTATTTTTCATCACTGCTATTGTATTATTGTAGTACATAGGAGCCCTAATCATAAATCAGGACCCCCATTGTGTTAGGTGCTGTACAAACAGAACAAGAAGATCGTCGCTGCCCCCAGAAGTTTACAATCCAAGTATAAGACAATAGAGAACAGATTACTAGACAGAGAGACGAGCAGTATTGGTTAGCCTGACTACAGCATTCCAGCAGTCTAATTGTATTCAAGTTTTTTTTTTGTTCATTACAACAAAGGCGCTTTTTAAGAAGGTATTTGAAGGAGAACAATGAAGTGGCTTTGCAGATGTTTACAGGGAGCTCCTCCCAAGTGTGAAGGGCAGCATGGGAGCAAGCATGAAGGTGCTTGTATGAAAATGTAACAAGTGGGCAATGCAGACTGGCATCATAGGACTATCAGAAGCAGATGTCAACCTTTCAGTACTGAGTGAGAGATAACAGGTAGGGTAGGGATAGGCCATGAAGGACCTTTAAGTGAAGTGAAGGCAAGTAACTTGTGTGCAATGCACTATGAAGAAGGAGCCAATGGAGAGATGCAAAGAGGATCATGGTCAAATTTTTGGGTTAGCAGAATGATTCATTTGAACTAGCATTCTGAACGAAGAAGAGACTGGCTAGTTTGCATTTGTTAAGGCTGAAGAAAAGGATGTTGCAGTAATCGCAACATGAGATGAAACCCCACAGACTCTTTCCTACTTAAGTGAACTCTAAACACAGGGGATACAGCCATGTATAGAGCCACAAAGTCCAACAGAATTTTAACTACATTGACACAATGGGATGTATGGTATAATCATACAATTAAACATACAGAGATACTTTTTCCCTGTAGGTCTCTCCCCGTGTTGTTGATGCAAATTATGCCTTGACTCCCAGTACTCATTGCTAAATAGGCATTTTACATACGAACCACATGGGTCACATGTGTCAGAATGGAAATGACAAATCCCAAGCCATCTGTTTCACTATGCAAGTTGTGATGCTGGGAGATCCTTTCCCAGATCAGAAGAGCTCTGTGTGGCTTGACAGCTTGTTTTTCTCTGCAACAGAAGTTGGTCCAATAAAGTATATTACCTCACCCACCTTGTCTCTCTGAAACCACAAACCATAATATTAATCATTTAGGTTCATCAATGGCTATTAGCTAAGATGGTCAGGGGTACAATCCCATGTTCTGCCTGCCAGAAGGTGTGACTGGACCATAGGAAATGGATCACTTGATAAGTTGCCCTGTTCTGTTCGTTTCTTCTGAAGCATCCAGCTCTGGCCTCTGGTGGAAGACAGGATACTGGGCTAGATGGACCATTGGACCCAATATGGCCATTCTTATGTTCTTATGAGCTTGGCATATGGATTGCATGCTGTACTGGTAAGTACATCATTTATTTTGGATGAGGAAGGATCTGCAGATTAAGGCATGACCTCCAGAGCCTAGTAAGAGATTAAAGTAATGCCATTGCAGATAGTTTTCTCTATGATCCTTCTTGTGCCAAGCAAGCATGAGAGAAGATGACTTGACACTAGAGACAAATGATCACTGCACTAGTGTAATGCAAGTGAGGGTTTCAAAGAACATACTTTTGAGATCATATGCAACCTGAACGGTTACCTATTTGGTAATGACGGCAGTATCAACCACATTGGTTTCAGACTAACAGGGCTTTTTAGAGTGCTTTAAACTAAAGTAGGCAAGAGGTGAAAACTAACCCTTCCCTTATCAGTCTTGCAACAAGATGGGGGGGGGGGAAAAAGGTAGAAATATATTCATCAGTAAGAACAAACAAAAAATGTCATGAGATTATTGAGATAATTACGCTATATTTCTATTGGGTATAATTAAAAACTGGTCAGATTCCATTTAAAAAACTGGAATAAATGGGAACTATTTTCATAATGTAGGCAAGTTGGAAAGTGATGCTGAACAGGTGGAGTGTTAATTTTATGAATCATACTCTGCCCTGTTACTGTTTTACAGCCAAACAAAGTAGAACCTACAATAGATAACTACTACATATCAACAGGATTAGAAAGAGATGGAGAATGAAACACTCCTGTACCAACCTTTCAGATGCTTAAAACAACAGGATATAATACCTATAGATGTCTTTGCTTAGATGTTACTCAGTAACTTTCTGATCTACTAGCTTCTCTCTTCTTCTTCCATTAGTATACATTAAAAGGTTCCCTCTCGCATGCTAGCTCTAGTTATTAGAAAAAGCTATACAAGTTCAGATAAACCACTATCATTCAAGCAAGGCTCTTAGTTTATATAAAGGATAACTGATTTAAAAAAAAATAATTGAAGAATCCAGAAGATAAATTACTCTTTTTAACAGTAGGGAATAATTTATTGATAACTTGAGGATAATATGAAATCTTGGGACCAGCAGCCATTAACTACTTTAATTCAGTACCGTAGGGAATGAATCAATATAATTCTGCAATACAAAGGTATTAGATTTCAAGAAAGCAAATTTTGGGGAATTAAGAAGCTTAGTGAGGAGAGTGCGATGGGAATAAGACTTGTAACAAAACCTGTCACACCGGAACAGACCAATGTACGTGTTTGTAATCCTACTTTCCATAATGTTGCATAGGAACAGAGGAATCTGACTTGTACTGGAATATATGTATATTTTAAGAATGTTATTAAACAATTATACAAATGTCATTTCTAAGCAAATGATATGCAAGAGTAGAACCTAAGGATTTTATAATTACAGCAAGACAATTACAATGATCTACTCAATGCATTGAAAAATGAGCAATTAATGCGATATTTCCAGAGAAGGGATTACTATCATTTTGCACCTGAGGATTTAGGATTTTGAAAAACGAATGTTGAATAGCACTTTGATTCATATCCCACTGGCCAATCTAACCCTGGTTAAATCCTCTGCACAGAGTGAAGATGATTTTTTAATGTTATTGCCAAGAATACAGACTAGTGTAAAGAACATTAGCACCCAGGAGCAAGCTAAATTCATTTTTTCAAACTCAGTGTTAGCTGCCAGCATTAGCTCCAGAATGTAAGATGGGATACATTATTTTTGTAGGTTGAAACTTAAATTCCTTTATTGTGTAAGCAAGGAAGGCACCAATGAGTCCAAAAGGAAAACATTCATTGATAATGCTAGTCATGAGAAGGGCTATAGCGAGTTGTGACAAATGAGATGTAAAGGAGAAAGATAAAGCCATAAAAGGCAACTGGAAGTGGAACTAGCATGAGAAAAATCTGAAAGATTTGTATCTAAGAAAGAACATTTGCAAAATGCAGTATCACTGGAGGGCATACCACATTTGGTATACATGGGAGATGTTATCAGATACAGTTTGCCCTATCTCTTCAAGGTGAGAAGTGCCTTTGACTCCCACTGGACCCAATTTTGATCTTGTTTACCATTCTAACACCATTTATTTCTGTACCTTTTATATAAACTATGTATTTAGGCCTCTATATAGTCCCTCTGACTTTTGAGATCAGACTCACCCTTAATGGAAATGGGCATTCTGAACCAAGCAGGAGGCACTTCACAGGATCAGGCCCAGAGCTTACAAAGGTTGAGCTCCATAATCATCAAACCCTGAAGATGTGGGAGATCCAATATCAAATCTCACATGACTTCTGTTTGTGCAAAGGAACCATTGAGCCCTATTTAAAGGATGGTGCCCTTTAAATAGGGCTAACAAAGCACTTGGTGAAACAGACAGTGACAAGGCAGAGTGCACAATATTTAGGAGTTCCACCTTCAGAACCCTTTGCAAATATTAACTAATTAATGTTCAGGACACCTGTTGTGAAGGACCTATAATCATTTTACAGGTGGAGAAAACTGAGTCTGAGATGATTTAAATAATAAGAGCAAAAGAGAGAGCAAGGACTCTTGAAAACATGGAAGAGCATGAGGAGTCGTGCCTCCACAGCATGAGCTCCCTTTCCTGGAAACCATTCCACAATGTCACTGCTCAGTGAGGGCTGTACAGTTAGGATGTGACAGATGGGGAGATGGAGTGTAATTATCTGAAGGAGTATTTTAACTTCAATACAAGTAGGTTCCATGTTTACACATATGGTGATGAAATGTGGAACGTCACTTTCAGGAAGACTGCACCATTAGAGTTTTGTTGTCTTGATGGGGAGTCAGCTATCTGCAAGCCTGACTGTTCTGTTTTCTCTGGCTCTTGGAGCTTGTCTCTCTGCAGTTTAGTAGTCCAATACAATACAATGTGTATTTCAAAGAGGCCTAAGAGAGCTGAAATTATACACAAAGACAACCATTGAAACATGTTGATTTTACAGTTCCTGGAGGAGACAAAGTAGCAGAAATAATTGCTAGTATGTGAGACATGATCTCTGAAAATGTCCAAAATGCATATTGCAAAGGAATTCCTATCCAAAATGGATGAGAATTCCCTTAAGGACCAGAGTCAACAGCTAGTTGCAAGTTTAGATATAAAGAAACAGCAGATTGTAAGATGCCTGGGGCAGGGAATGTCTTCTCTGTGCTATGCTTAGAACAGTGCTAGATGTCCTAGTCACTGTTGTAATAGAAATAATAAAGTATTGAGGATTTAATCTTCCCAGAAGTTCTTGAGGTGGTAAAAAGTACAGAACAAAAGAAGAACATAAGAGACCTCTCAGACTGACAGCTTTGAAGTAGAAGGCAGGAGTCTAATAGACAGACAGCATTTGTAAGTGTTGTAAATGTTACTAAATTGATCTTGAGCTCTCTTTTTAGCGCAGTTTTCCAAGTACATGAACAATATCTTATTCAGCAGCTTTAGTAGTGCGGCCTATGTTACATTTCTATTTCATGTTACCAATGCTATAGGATTTTGCCACTCTCACTAGTGGCAATAAGTACTACAGTTGTACTGCTCTTTCTCTGCATTATTTTTGAGCTTATCAGCTCAGACTATTTCTGCAGGCATGTGGCTGACGAGGGTATGTCTTCACCATGGAGTTAGCTACTGCCACTCATTGGGGCTGGTTTAATTATGCCGACAGGAGAGCTCTCTCCCATTGGCAAAAAGTAGCTACCTGGGAGACCTTACAGCAGTGCAGCTGCAGTGATACAGCTGTGGCGCTGTAAGATCTGTAGTGTAGACGTAGCCTTAGATTCAAGGCACATGATCAAGCACTATAGAAGCATCTGGAAAAGGAGCGAGAGACAATGAACAAAAACTTCAGACCCAGCACTGGACTATGAGATAATATATTCAGAATAAAAAGCAGAAGTACTGAACAGGGCAAGAAGGCAAAATGTACTGTTAGCAAAGGCTGAACCCCGCCCCCAAGTTAATAGATTACCCCACAACATGTTTTTACAAGAGAAAAAACAAATGTGGTAAAGCCACCAGGACAGAAAAGACAGAACTCACTGAAAATCAGATGCCAAATATATGTTGTGCTTTCCTGAAGAAAAAAAGTCATCATGGCAAAATGAGTAATGGAACAAAAAAATTAAACCGACAAGCTCTATCAAAAAAGAAGATTTAAACCGGTAATGCCACAATGTAAATCCAAACTGCAAAGAAGGAGAAAATAAAACACAACCAGACTAAATGGGTTTTGATATTTTAGCTACAACAATCAATGTCACCTTTAGTCTGCTAATCACACATATTTATGGGGTAGGCACTCTAGTAAATTATACATATATTTTTCATTGACCTACTTCTGTTCCAGCTCATTAAACTGAGCTGCTTTCCAGTCTGCTTTCCTCTGGCTAGGTGAAATAGTGTCCCTGCCTTCTGGGTAGGTGATAATTAAATTCATTGAATAAGTGGCAAGTGGGTGGAAAAGGAACTATTTACACCTATCTAAAGGGGAGAGGCCCAATTAACACTATGTTTAGGAACTTGACTTTTAAAAGAATTATTAAAACTTAAATTAATTCTAAACTCTGATGCTTTCCCCATATTTAAGTTGGCTCATTTCTCCTTACTGGGAATTAAGATGTTTAAAAATAGGAGCCCACATTTAGACATCTAAGTCCACTCTTAGGCTCATAATGTAATATGAATTTAAAAAATGCTAGCACCCAGAAGCTCATTGACTTCATTTAAAAAGCTACAGTAAAATCTGAGTAACTGTTAATGAAGCAGCTGAGAATTTTGGGGTGTTACTAAACCTATATATATATATACACACACACACACACACATACATACACACACACACACAATTAAAAAGGCACCACCTTTGGGGAATGTGTTCAGTGGGGAGTGGCCGCTCCCCCGCTCCCCTGCTCCCCCCCAAGGATGACCAGATGTCCTGATTTTATAGGGACAGTCCCGATTTTTGGGACTTTTTCTTATATAGGTTCCTATTACCCCCCACCCCCTGTCCCGATTTTTCACATTTGCTGTCTGGTCACCCTATCTCCCCCTCCCACCCCCACCCCCGCCCACTAGCTATGCTACTGACACACACACACACACTCATATAGAGAGAGATCACTTGTTAAATGAAGTGGGCCAAATTCAGCCTTCTGTGAAGTGAGGAATATAGCAATTTGTTACTGGGGCACAGGACACAGTCAAAAGATCTGAAATCTATTCCTGGCTCTGCAACCAACTGAACAAGACTTTGAACAAGTCAAAATATATGCCTCACTTTCCCCATCTATCTATCTTTGGAAAGTGCTTCGAGACCTATGGATGGCAATTGATATATAAGCACAGAGTACTCTTCTTATAATATTCACCATGGCCATTATCCAAAGCCCATTGAAATGAATGGGCATCCTTCTACTGACTCCAGTGGGTTTGGATTCAGGCTATATATACATATATTAGGTGAGACACTGGTGAAACCCTCTGTATAAAAAGGGAGGGTGGGAGATTCTGCCAGAATTTTCAGCCATTGGTGCCTGTAGCTGGGGCCGTGCAGGGACAAGTTTACAATGGCTGCCTGTCCCCTAGCTGTAGGTATGGCCCCCATGCATCGTGAGGTTGTGACGTTCCCCTCTGGTGTTATCCGGACCAGTGATCTGCTAGGTCACTCCAATCCTTGACTCTGGGAATCAGCCTTACCCTGCTCTGCTGTGAGAACCCCCACTTCTGGGCTGTTCACACACAGGCTCTGGCATGTAAGCTGCTCCTTGGATTGTGCAACCGAATGACACTAGTCAATATCTCCGGTCCCAGATACAACCCTAGGAACCTCCATCTTGCAGAGTCCAGTTATGCCCACTGGACACTGCAAGCTTATATGAGTTCGTCAATTTAACAAAGAAATTGATATGCACCAGGCTTGTTATCCCAAGGAGAGTCTCTGACACGCTTCAAACCAAACGCACTGCTTTAAGTAGAACAAACAGATTTATTAACTATAAAGATAAGTGTTAAGTGATTATAAGTCAAAGCATAACAAGTCAGATTTAGTCAAATGAAATAAAAGCAAAACACATTCTAAGCTGATCTTAACACTTTCAATGCCCTTACAACTTAGATACTTCTCACCACAGACTGGCTGATTGCCCTTCAGCCAGGGTCTCCCGTTTGATCAGCGCTTCAGTCGCTTGGTGATGGTGGTTTCTGTAGATATAGGTGGAAGAGAGAGGAAGAGCATGGCAAACGTCTCTCCCTTTTTATCATGTCCTTTCTTCCCTCTTGGTTTTGCCTCCCTCCCTTCAGAGTCAGGTGAGCATTACCTCATCCCAGTCCCAAACTGACCAAAAGAAGGGAGGTGACTCACTTGAGACTCCAACAGATCCTTTGTTGTTGCCTTGGCCAGTATCCTTTGGTCCTGTGAGTCTGGGCTGGGTTTGTCCCATATATGCCCTGATGGGGTGTGAACTGCCCTCTGTTTCTGGGGAGTTTTTGCCTGGGCTTGCTTTAAGCCATGAGGACACATTTTCAGCCTCATAACTATATACATGAAATTACAACCTATAACATCACTATTATAACAATGCTCAGTACATCATGGGGGGAGGGATAGCTCAGTGGTTTGAATATTGGCCTGCTTAAACCCAGGGTTGTGAGTTCAATCCTTGTGGGGGTCATTTAGGGAACTGGGGTAGAAATCTGTCTGGGGGTTGGTCCTGCTTTGAGCAGCGGGTTGGACTAGATGACCTCCTGACGTCCCTTCCAATCCTCATATTCTATGATATGCTTCTATGAGCCTTCCGAAGACACCCAACATGACAAACTTTGCATAGGATAACATACAATCATATTATAAGGATGAACATGGGGGTGTAGGGTATTCCTGCGAGGTACAGAGGTACCTTGATGGTTTCTCACAACTACTTCCCATAAACATGTCCTGATGTAATGGAGCATTTGGCAGTGGATGGGGATCACCCTGCCTGGGTATATGACGGAGTGAAGCATTATCTCCTTGCATACCTGGAGTAAAAAATCCCAGAATAGTAACATCTGTAATTCTTCCTTTGTCACACATAAGTCCACTGCTTGACTACCACCACTTTGTCATTAAGAGTTTGTCTACACTGTAGCTAGGAGCCAGCCTCCCAGCCCAAGCAGACTCATGCTAGCATGCTAAAAATAGCTACGTAGATGCTGCAGCTCGGACTGGAGCTCAGGCTCTCAAGTCTTGGGGTCAGAACTCAAGACCCAAACCACAATATCCACACTGCTTTTTTTTTAAGCATACTAGCTTGAACCCTGCTACTGCGAGTGTATCTACCCAGCCTGGGAGGCTTGTTCCCAGCTGCAACGTAGACACACCTTACATTTAGGCCATGACACCTACTGCAAGGTGCCTTGGAATGTGGCCTACAGCATTTAAAACAACTTGCTGCTGAAAAGAGACATTTTTTGCAAGAAGCAATTTGAGAAAACTGAGGAAAGTGTGACCATTCTTCTCACTTTCCCTTACCTGTGAAACCATCTTGGCAAATTTTGTAAAAATACTCAAATGAATATAAATATTGCCACAGTCACACTGTATTGTAAATTACACATTTATGAATTCTTCCTGTAATTTGCATTTGGCTTTTGCTATTGTTGTAACATCTTTCTCAGAAAACCGTCATGTGATTACAGAGGTGATGACTAGACCTTTATTATGATATAATATAGCACAATAACTTAAACAATGAGAAACTGTGCAGCTTTTATGCAATAAGGCATTAGTTATGTAAAAATATTCAGGAGGCATAAGCATATACTGTATGTATATAATTCCAGCAGTATAAAGGTTAATGTATAAGTGGGTTACACAGAGAGCTCAATGCTCAGATAATATAAATGACAGATTTTGAGATGATTGTGTCAGGCGAGGCCAGCAGTTCCATTAATTTTGCAACATCATCATATATCTTGCTAATAGTAAAGTTCTGCTTCACTGTTTGCTGTTCTGCTTTGCATCAGGAGTGACTTTCACAGGCACAGCTAGGCTGGGGAAGGATGCAAGAGAACACAGATCACTGGGTGGGGTTCAGACAATCCTGGAGGGTTTCTTTGTTCGGTTTTTAAATGTGATCCTTCACCTCCTACCCCCACAAAAAAATGTAGCTTTTAAATAAAGAAAAAGGCCCCAGTCCAAGAAAGCATTTAGATACTTCTTCACTTCCATTCTTCACTTTAAAAATATGAGTAATCTTATTGAAATCAATGGGCTACACATAAGGGAAAGCTTCTTTAAAGTTTCCAAGGGGTTTCTAAATTAAAGTCATTTTTTTGTGTCTCCAGGAACTGCATAAGGGGTACGTCCTGTTTTGACCGGGACAATCCCCTTTTTAAGCCCTGTCCTTGATTGCCTGACTTTTTTGGCAAAAGTGGGCATTTGTCCCATTTGTTATTGCCCTGGATGAACATTGGGGGGATGAGGGGGAGGGGCGGGAAGAAGCAGTGATGTTTGGGGAGGTAGGAGACAAGAGCCTGTCCAATGTGTCTCCACTATGCCTTGTCCCCCTGCTAACTCTGCAGCCCAAACAGAGGGTGGTAGGGGCAGGGCCATGGAGCTGTCATTCACTGGCCCTGGGCCCTACCGGGTAACCTGGCTGGTAACTGCCCAACCGAGTTTCACAGCATCCATTTGTACCTTGGCACCAAGTGTGGCACACCTCCCCTGCAGTCCTCTGAGAAGTCCCTGGAGCTGCCACCCAGCCTCATGTACTCCCCACCCACTGTCCTTTAGGGCCAGTCCCCGGAGCCCTCACCAGGCCCCCTTTACTCCAACTAGCTTCTTTCCCTTCCCAGTCTGCTTCCAGTTGCCTGCTTCTGCCACACCCCAGTCAGGGCACCATGTAGGGAGGGTGATGGGGGTCACCTGCTCCCACCCCAAGTTTCGTACCACTGTCTGGGAGCAACAAGGAGTCTGGTGGCACCTTAAAGATTAACAGATTTATTTGGGCATAAGCTTTCGTGAGTAAAAACCTCACTTCTTCGGATGCATA